>NC_134825.1:183317276-183414739 GCF_004210375.1 Tachypleus tridentatus | reverse complement strand
AAATCTTCAACATGTTTGTAAAGTTTGTAACCAAATCGTATTTCCAACTATACTAAACACATTGTTTGTAAAGTTTTGTGTATTAAACTTTGACAAGACTGTAGTGATTATATTCCAACTGGTTAAACTTAAATCTTCAACATTGTTAGTTTGTACCAAATCGATCCATATTAAACATGTTTGTAAAGTTTTGTGTATTAACTGACAAGACTGTAGTATTATTTCCAACTGGTTAAACTAAATCTTCAACATTGTTAGTTTGTACCAAATCGTCCATATTAAACATGTTTGTAAAGTTTTGTTTTACTAACTGACAAGACTGTAGTATTATTTCCAACTGGTTAAACTAAATCTTCAACATTGTTAGTTTGTACCAAATCGTCCATATTAAACATGTTTGTAAAGTTTTATGTATTAACTTGACAAGACTGTAGTATTATTTCCAACTGGTTAAACTAAATCTTCAACATTGTTAGTTTGTACCAAATCGTCCATATTAAACATGTTTGTAAAGTTTTGTGTATTAACTGACAAGACTGTAGTATTATTTCCAACTGGTTAAACTAAATCTTCAACATTGTTAGTTTGTACCAAATCGTCCATATTAAACATGTTTGTAAAGTTTTGTGTATTAACTGACAAGACTGTAGTATTATTTCCAACTGGTTAAACTAAATCTTCAACATTGTTAGTTTGTACCAAATCGTCCATATTAAACATGTTTGTAAAGTTTTTGTATTAACTGACAAGACTGTAGTATTATTTCCAACTGGTTAAACTAAATCTTCAACATTATTAGTTTGTACCAAATCGTCCATATTAAACATGTTTGTAAAGTTTTGTGTATTAACTGACAAGACTGTAGTCAACTTATTTCCAAACTTCAGGTTAAACTTAAATCTTCAACATTGTTTGTTTTAAATCCATATTACCAAATGTTTGTAACAGTTTGTGCTTAAACTGACAAGACTGTAGTATTATTTCCAACTGGTTAAACTAAATCTTCAACATTGTTAGTTTGTACCAAATCGTCCATATTAAACATGTTTGTAAAGTTTTGTGTATTAACTGACAAGACTGTAGTATTATTTCCAACTGGTTAAACTAAATCTTCAACATTATTAGTTTGTACCAAATCGTCCATATTAAACATGTTTGTAAAGTTTTGTGTTACTAACTTGTGGTACCCAGTAATTTCCAACTGTAGTATTAGTTTGTTTCCAACTGGTACTAACTAAACTAATTCTTTCCAACTGGTTAAACTGTCTTTAACATTGTTAGGTTGTACCAAATCCGTCCATATTAACATGTAGTTTGTAAAGTTATGTGTGTATTAACTGACAAGACTGTAGTATTATTTCCAACTGGTTAAACTAAATCTTCAACATTAGTTTGTACCAAATCATCCATATTAAACATGTTTGTAAAGTTTTGTGTACTTAACTGACAAGACTAGTATTATTTCCAACTGGTTAAACTAAATCTTCAACATTGTTAGTTTGTACCAAATCATCCATATTAAACATGTTTGTAAAGTTATGTGTACTAACTGACAAGACTGTAGTATTATTTCCGACTGGTTAAACTAAATCTTCAACATTGTTAGTTTGTACCAAATCATCCATATTAAACATATCTAAAAGCTGCCACCTCCCCAAAAACAAAAACACCTGAAATTATTATAGTTGTTAAATAACTATAAATTAGTTCTGTGGTTTGGTATTCAGTCATTGTTTCCAGTATAGTATGTAAATATGAGTTAACTGACAGGTAAATATTTGAACTTTAACAAATACATTTGTTATATTAATATTTATTTTGCCTTTTGATGCTGATTTACCCATAATAGAAACCCTAATGTGTCCTGGGGTGGAGATTAAGAAAGTGTAATGACATGTATTACCAGCTTCCATCTTTGTACAAGAATAAACAGTTTAAACTTTCAGTATGCTGTGTAAAGCTGTTTTTTCAATATAACCTGAATATATATATTTTGAAAAGTGTTACCTGGTGTTTATGGAAACAGACTTTCACTGGATTTGGAAAATACTTGAAAGGTAGAATGTTGACAGAAATGAAGGGTGATTTCTAGTTGTGATAAATGTATTAGATGCTTTGGGAATGTAAACATTATTTCAGAGACATGAGTTTAATATCACGTGTGAATATCCAAGTCTGGTTACATAACATCAATATCTGGCTAGTAAACAACACATCTAACCTTTTATGAATGGGTCTATTTTTCTTTTATTTCATATTTTTGTCGACCTTAAGTAATTTATGACTGGACATTTTAATTTATACTTAAATGTAAAGTCTGAAGTTTTAGACCAATGTGTTTACCTTGCCTTGTTCTGACTGACCAGACAGTTGTTTACAGGTAAGGTGGATTTTCTGGATTATTTATCTGTCTGAATGAGTAACAACCAGACGGTAATGTCATGTCTGGTGTCTGGTCATGCATTGATTCATTGTCTGCTTATTTCTGTTAGCTTCTAGGCTAGCCCCTGTGTGTGTGTTGTTCCATACACACCACGTGAACTCAGTCTGGAGCATTGACTATCAGGTGAAACAAAGCTAATATAAGAAGGAAACCAAAAGCTCACATCCCAGTATCAGTGATACTTGCTACTCTGTCACATTGTGCAGTCTACTTCATCTGTCTTTCCTCTTAACTGGAGGATTGTTATAGGTAGGTGGGAGCCTAAAACACCTGTCTGTATTTTAAACACCAAAGTACTTAACAAAGGTTTTTAGATTATTACTTCATTACCAGTTGGAACATAAACATTTCACAGAACTGCTGGAATATCTTTGGGTTTGTCTCTTGGATGGTTTTTCTTGTAACCTCAAAACTTTTCTCTAGTGAAGTGATACTAGGGTACTGTTTCAGTTTGAGTTTTAACATCAGACATTTTCTCAAATTGAAGTGACACTAGGGTGCTTTTTAGTTTGAGTTTAACATCAGAGTTTTCTCTAATGGTAGAGTGATACTGAGGGTACTGTTTTAGTTTGAGTTTTAACATCAGAAGTTTTCTCAAATTGAAGTGATACTAGGGTACTGTTTTAGTTTGAGTTTTAACATCAGAAGTTTTCTCAAATTGAAGTGATACTAGGGTACTGTTTTAGTTTGAGTTTTAACATCAGAAGTTTTCTCAATTGAAGTGACACTAGGGTACTGTTTTTTTAGTTTAGTTTTAACATCAGAAGTTTCTCAAAGTGGGAGTGATACTAGGGAAGCTGTTTTAGTTTGAGTTTTAACATCAGAAGTTTTCTCTAATTGAAGTGACACTAGGGTACTGTTTTAGTTTGAGTTTTAACATCAGAAGTTTTCTCTAATTGAAGTGATACTAGGGTACTGTTTTAGTTTGAGTTTTAACTTCAAAAGTTTTCTCAAATTGAAGTGATAGTGGGGTAGTGTTTCAGCCTGTGTTTTAACTTTTTGTTGTTCACATTTAAAAGCTTCACAATCATGTTTAAAGTTAGCAACTTTCTAAACATCATACATAGTTCATGACCACAAATTTCTGTTAAACATCGGGACCGTTAAAATGGGCATTTTTTGTTCTAGAATGAAAAGCTGAAATTGGTGTTTTTTTAAGACATTTTGTAGGAACTCTGATCGATTCTTCAAGGCTTAGCAAGTGGAATAAGAAGGCTACTGTTTTAAGGCTTAGGGCATAACATCTTGAGATGGAGAAGACTGCAGGTGAGAATGGTCACACAATGTTTGGGAATCATATTTAATAACATGATAATATAAAAACACATCCTTATACACTGGAATTTCCTCTGCAGTCACAACTGGTTTTATGAGGGTCTTTCACTTAATTCAGATCCATTGTCACCTCAAGGAACAAGTTACAGAACAATAAGTAATATGAAAGCTGTTCCTTTTCTGCCATACGATAACTTGGTGTTGGTTTTAAATTGAGAAAGTTCTTGGTCTGGTGTTTCATGCTAATCAGTAAATTATAATTGGGCAAAAAATGTTTTTAATGTTTGCAGAACAAAATTATATTCCTTTTCAAATTTAAGTGTACTTTAGGTATTTCATTACACATGTATAAGTGTACTTTAGGTATTTCATTACACATGTATATATTTTTATGTAGCTTGGAATAAATGCTATTTGAGACTCAAAGGAATATGTGTTCTCTCTGTGTTCTACAAGGAATTTCAGTCTGAGATTAACTGCTAATAAATAACATCGACTTCATCACAGGCTGACATTGTTTTGGTTGAGTAACAAGAAACTTGGGTGTAACTAAAAATCAGTATGAAAACAACTGTATACACTGAATGATTCATAATTGCTTAATAGAAAAGCCTGTTATGTCTGTTATTTGTTTGTAATAATGAGTAAATATTAAAGAAAATACATTCCACAAAATCCACACTTTTCATACAAACACTATAATATAACTTGCATGTTTGTTGTGGTTTTAACAAATATATTTGTTGTCAAAAGTATTATAAATATAGTTCTGAATACAGCTAAGATTCACAGATGCATCCCTTACAATTTCCCAGAAATGAACATAGTGTTTTCAAGTATGTTTTTATATCAGATTTTCTCAAACAGGGCTCCCACGTTGATGTGATAATTGTCTGTAAATTAAAAACAAAAGAAATGAAGATAAATGTCTAATTAATTTATGCGTTTAATAAATGTTACTATTATTGCACTGAATTGTTCGTCCAGAAATATCAGAACTGGCAGAAAATGATAAAGTTTGACATAAAACTTCAAGAAAAGGTTTAGGTTCACATGGAAATAGACATTAGGTTAAAGACAATAAGGTAAATTTTGTGAGGTAATTATAAGTTACTTATAAACTGTGTATTTATACATAGGTTTGTTCAAATTACATTCAAAAATTTTACCTTAAAATATGAGTGGGTAAACTTTTTACAAGACAACTTTGTATGATTTAAGAACAAATAACAGCATTTCCTACTTGCTAATCTTGTGATCTAGGCGATACGTTTGTTTGAATATAAAACATAACGTAGCATTGTGTGAAATGGAATTTTGCATAATGTTTTATTGGGCTCGAGCCAGAAGGAAAGAATTTTCTCGGAACACAATTTAGACTTGTTCACTGGAATAAAGCCAGTCTCTCCTTATTCTTTGTGGAAAAAGCTGTCTGGTTTCTGTACATTCTAGGTTCTGATTGGTTAGCACCTTGACCTGTCTGCTAAGTAACACCATTATTTCACGGTGGAATGTGGTCTGAGGACCGTGAGAGTTATATCACGTACTCACGTACTGTTGATTGGCTAACCAAAGGCTGTACACGTGGCACTCTTATCCTGTATGGTGGCCATGAACTGAATTTCAGATGGTTCGATGAATGTTCATACTTCTTGGTTTCTGCGGTTACTAGAAGACAGAAGCAAAGTTAAGTGTGTTTTGAATAATAAAAATTAATTTCTTCAAACACAAAAAGTTTACAAAAGTTCCAGATGGTTTGGACCACAACAGAAAACACTGCGAGTAAGTGGAAGATTTGCCAAATCTTTTCGACAGCACATGATTTCACTAATGTGCATCTGTTACAGTGACTTGAACGTAATTTTAAAAATAAATTGTTTTATTATTTTGTCTGCAAACTTTAAGTCCATGCATTAGTTTAGAGACTGATCTAAGCATATAAAATGGATATGTGAGCCTAAGAGACATTGCATTTGTATACATAATATCTTTAGAAGGCTATAATCAACTTCTATATTCACAACATGTAAAAATTATTTGTTTTTAATTTTTGAACCACATCAGATAGTAGCATCTAGCTTTTCGTTTACATTGTGGAAAGTGACGAAGAAGAACACATACATTTGTACATATAAACATGTGTAACAAATTTTTTATTGCATGTGGAAAGTATGGTTAGAATAATTTGAGCTGTTTTTCATTTAAAAAGTCTTTATCGTTGTATTATGTACACATATTACAGTGTATATCCTTTATCCTTGTAATATCAGCTGTTATTACGTATGTCTACTACAGTGTATATCCTTTATCCTTGTAATATTAGCTGTTATTACGTATGTCTACTACAGTGTATATCCTTTATCCTTGTAATATTAGCTGTTATTACGTATGTCTACTACAGCGTATATCCTTTATACAACCTGAAAAGTAAAGCACAAGCAGGGTTATGTGCCCTTCAGTAAATGTGTGTGTGTGGATGTTTTGGTGAGTTTAATGTTTAATTTCATGAAGTCGATTGTGTGTTTGCATGTGTTGATTTGGTTAAATGTATGTATTATACATGAGTGTGTAATGTGCTCCACAGTAGGATATGGGTGTGCTAAGATGCATTCTGAAATGTCATTGCCCATTGCATTCGATGATGTTACAGGTACAGCATATGCTGTCCTGATGGCATGTCACATTATTAACCAGTAAAGCTGAGAGAACATTTGTTGCAGAAAGAGAAGCAAATAATGTGTGAATCACATCCAAGTTTCACAAAGTTTTTATACCATGTAATGATAGATATGTTAAAAAGGTAAGTGTTCAGATGGATAAATGGGAAAGTTAACTTTGGGGGGGTGATCAGTAATAAAAACAATTCCAAGTGAATAGAAAAAGGCCAGCTGTTTAGTGCACGCTGTGAGCATTCGTACTGAATATTCACTCACCTGTGAAGCTCACAGTTCTCTGTGACATCTTTAACTAGTGCATGGTGTGTAAGAAACATAGTAAACTGCTATAGTTCAGCTGTGTGAAATTACTGTTTGTTTAGGCCCTTTTTAACAATTTAATAAATATTTTTGTACAAGCCTGTCTTTCGATCTACTTCAGATGAAAATATACCTTTGAATCAGTACTGAAATAAAATAAATCCACTATTTAAAATAAAGTCCAGAATTTTGCTTCATTAGATCACTGAAATATTGTTATATACAAATCATTTTTCAACATTTTAGAGTAAGTAAGTATAAATCACTAACCATAAAACTTGTAGGCTTAGCTTGATTTTATGTGACTTTGAACGATATAACGTATATCATTGATTTGTACAAAACTTCAATAATAAAGTTAGTGACTCTTAACTTGAACCATCCCGGGCGTGCAGCACAGTTACCGAACGAACCATTATGGATATTCTGATATAATAATTACCAGAAGAATAAAATAATAGCAACACAATTACAAAGCTCAACTTGTATGATTGTAACTGACATATGGAAACTCACACATAAAACATTAACAGGTAAGATGCTCATTATTTTGTGTTCTAAAATAAACAGTTATTTTCAAACCATTTTTTTATTTATCAGGGTGGTGCGTGTGCTCCATTTGAAAAAAGAAAGTTGTGTTTGTTAAAATGTTTTTTTGAATTTTGTAGTTTAAGAACTTATTATCAGAGTTAAGCTTTACAATATGCCTCATAAGTAAATGTTTGTATATATTTACTGTGGTGTCAAAACATGGTCAACTTCCTACTGGACTAGACTGGAGGAAAGCAACACACGGATCAATACGAACAGTCTGGCCAGCCAGGCTGTATTCCAGACGTGTATATGTAAGAACCTGGAAAGTTATTCATTTCTGGATGAAAAGTGTCAGTGTAGTAATATCTTGAAGAATGGAGATATTCTTTAAATAACTTATAATGAAACATTACGTCACAAGATGGTTATGAAAGTATTTTTCATGGTGTATAAGTCAAACTTAATTGGCAAACATTGATTTAATCAATGTGATATTTTCTTCATGTTTTGATAGTGATTGAAAAAGTTTATTGAATGTAGTGTTAAGCCTTTATTATCATCATTATTATTATTCATATTTTATTGAACATGAGTTTAAATTGTAAATATTTAAGTGAATTAAGTGTGCTCGTCTTATTTTCAGGTATAAGAATTACCAGTGCATAACTACAAACAAGTTAGTTTTAAATGTCAAAATTGTATTTTGTTTAACAGATGTGTTCAGATTTGGGTCTTAATTTATTGCTACTGTTGTCACTTACAGTGATGTCATTAAGTTATGATAAGGGGGTTCAGTGCCTGTGACAGAAGGTAAAAAACATTCAGTTGTGTTCTGAAAGTAACTAAACTTGCATGTCATGAAACCTAAAAACTACTAAACTTGCATGTCATGAAACCTAAAAACATTAACATTGGAAACTACTAAAATAAGTAGAAAATATTTATAATATGACGAATTGTGACAAGAAGTTTGACAGCTGAGGAAAGGGTTAGGAAATGGAGGCTTCTCAACATTACATGTAATGTTTTACTTTAATTTTTCTAACCTGAAGGAAATTTTAATGTTTGGTGTTTTTTGTCAGAATTAAAAACTTTCAACTTTAATTAATTACAGTTCATTTTAGTATAAAGCTATTTTTAAATGAATAAAACCATTAATTAAATGTTAGAGTTAAGTGTATTTAATAATTAGGATAGGTTTCAAAAGTCATGAGTAAAGAGATGAGAGTTATGATGGAGAACAGATATGATGTTGGTTAGGGTCATTAGACATGATGAATGTAGTCTTAGGTTTATCAGAGATGTTTGAAATTTGATAATGATGAGGGTAAAAGCGTGAGGTTATAGTTAGGGATAGGAGACATTGGGATTTTAATAATGACAAAGGTAAGAAACATGATATTACTAGGGTAAGAAACATGAGGTAATGGGATGTGAGGTTATAACTAGGGATAGGAGACATTGGGTTTTAATAATGACAAGGGTAAGAAACATGAGGTAATGGGATGTGAGGTTATAACTGGGGAAAGGAGAACATTGGGTTTTAATAACAAAGGTAGAAACATGAGGTAATACTAGGGTTTAAAACATGAGGTAATGGGATGTGAGGTTATAACTAGGGAAAGGAGACATTGGGTTTTAATAATGACAAGGGTAAGAAACATGAGGTAATGGGATGTGAGGTTATAACTGGGGAAAGGAGACATTGGGATTTTAATAATGACAAAGGTAAGAAACATGATATTACTAGGGTAGAAACATGAGGTAATGGGATGTGAGGTTATAACTAGGGAAAGGAGACATTGGGATTTTAATAATAACAAAAGGTAAAAAACATGATAATACTAGGGGTAAGGAAACATGAGGTAATGGGATGTGAGGGTTATAACTAGGGAAAAAGAACATTAGGTTTTAATAATGACAAGGGTAAAACATGAGGTAATGGGATGTGAGGTTATAACTGGGGAAAGGAGACATTGGGATTTTAATAATGACAAAAGGTAAAATATGGTATTACTCGGGTAGAAACATGAGGTTATGGGATGTGAGGTTATAACTAGGGATAGGAGAAATTAAGATCTTAAAATGACAAGGGTAAAAACATGGGATTATGGGATGTGAGGTAGTAATAGGATAAAAGATATTGGAAGTTTGATTAATGGTGAGTGTAAGAAATATGTAGTTACTAGTAACAACTAGGGTAGGGACACTGAAATGCTGAGTAGGAAATAAGGAATGATAGAAATGGTTTAAGGTAATGCAGTGAGAGTAATTAGTAAAGATAAGAGTACAAGTGTGTTGAGTGATGGATGGTTCTGAGTAGTTAAAACAGAGATGAGTTATGACAAGGGAAAGAAATGTGGCAAACAGTAGAAACAACTGATGTGTTCATTGTTAGGAATATGAGTCGTATGATCGGTAGTTAAAGGTTTTATACAATGAATAAACATTGAAACAAAATGTTATGAGAAGTGTGAATGTTCACTAAAACAAATGGTAAGAAATATGAGTATGTTTAGGGAGAAGAGATATAACAAATTCATCTAGTCATTGTAAGAGATACGAAAACGTTGGTTAATAAATTAGGGTTAGCAAGGACGAAAAACACGATTTTGAGTAGTGACCTAGAGTGATTGACATGGAGACAGAAAATGTTAGGATAAAAATAAAGACATAGATTTTGAATTAGAACTCTTGAGAGAATGCACGAAATTAAATCGTTTTGTGGTTATTGCCTGCCACTCTGTGTAAAGAACTGACCAGTGAAACTGGTGAAATCGTACGTTTTATGTTTGAAATATATAGCACTTTAATTAGCGGTGTTAATTGAAATAATGATAGAAAATTTTTCCTCATTTTTTTTTTTTTTAATATATGATACTTCGTTATTACTGATTTTACAAGCAACAAAAGTTTGGACCTATAAGCGATTAGGCGAACACGTAGTTTATAAAAATGTATTCAAAATTTCATTTTGCCCATTGTGTGACTCCTATAATAAAGCTGTAGTAGCCCTTGTTTGTTACGTGTTCTTTATATAGCAGGAAACTTCCGTTATATTGCTTGTCTGGATTTCTTATCCAGGTAACAGACACTACTGTTTTCCTGTACGTGGGAGATAACAGGTGAGGCCTAACTTCTAGTGCATGCGACGGAAGGTCGTTCGTGCGTCTAGACTAAACGCATGTCTGGCTTTCCATGTATGCTCTCGACCGTTAGCCAAATCTCGTTTAAGCCAGACGGCGTGCAGCCAGTTATGCCACGTCCATCTCACCCATGTTTGTCAGAAGATATGGGTTTGTTGTCGGCGATGCATCTGCACAGAAGTCGTAAGAGACGTGCACTTTATTATAACTACATTAACACTTGCCAATCACCAGATACCTGGCGTTCTGTCTGTAACACATTTATTTTATGACTTTTTTTTTTTACCTTCCGTACATGTGTAATCGATGTTCCCGATTTTGATTCGCGTCCCGTTATCGACAAAATATTACCGTTCCACTCTTTCAGGCCTTATGTGCATTATAAGAGTAGTTGATCCTACTTTTCGAGTTTTCCCGGTGGGACAACGGTAAGACTTAGAACTTACAACGCTAAAATCAGGGTTCGATTCCCTAGGTGATCACAGCTGATAGCCACGTGGATTTGTCATTACAAAAGGCTGCTTAATTTTAGGTGTCAGAATAGTAACCCACGAGTTGGCGATGGTGGTGACTTCCCTTTGTTCACCTGAAAATTGGTGACGGTTAGAGCAGATATCCCGCGTGCAACTTTGCGGGACACTAACAAACAAACATAATTTATAAATCTGTTTTACTAAATAATAAAGGCAAAATCATTGATTAACTATAACGTCTATATCTTTGTTATTAATTATTTATGAACGTGTGTAGGTTGCAGAAGTTAACATGTGTAGATTAGAGACAGTATAGTGAGTTGAGCATGCGTAGTAAGTATGTGTTTGTTTGCAGTACTTGTTTTACTTTTCCATAATTTCCCGTAAGTTGATGGAAAAGTTGTGTTTTCCGTTACGTTCGATACATATTTATTTATTTCTTGTAACTGTTAAGTCTAAAATGTTTCTTTTTGTAAATTTTCGAACTTTTATTATAGTGTTTAATATGGCTAGAAACGTTTATTTGTTTAGACATTGAAATATGTTACTATTTTTATGTAAATACATCGGTTGTAATTTTGTACAAACTGTCTTCCATTATTCGCTGATTTTATCATGACGTGTCTTCTAACGAAGACGACCCAGTGGTGTAAATCAAAACGTATGGAAAAGGTTGGTTGGTTTGAATTTTGTGCAAAGCTACAGGTGAGCTATTTACGCTAGTCGTCCCTAATTTAGTAGTGTAAGACTAGTTGGAAGACAGCTTGTCATCACTACCCACCGCCAACTCATGGGCTACTCTTTTACCAACAAATAATGGGAGTGACCGTTACATTATAACGCCCCCACAGATGAAAGGGCGAACATGTTTCGTGTGACAGAGATTCGAACCCGCGACCCTCGGACTACGAGTCGAGTGCCTTAACCACTTGACCATGCCATGCCCAAAACGTGTTGAAGGATCATTCGTTAAGTATTATAATAATTTTTTGTTTGTGCACGAAAAATCTGTTGGTATCAGTTATATATAATAATTTACCAGCTTTTTACAAATCTTTTGTTTAATTGCACAGTTTTTATTTGTACAACCATTAGAGTGAGTTACAAAATATATTGGTATCGAATTTTAAAAAAAAATCAATATGTGTGTGTGTGTGTTACTGAATATCGTATAACAGATTCATAATAATAAAAGAGATAATCCTTCGTTCGAATCCTGAAATACTGGTGATTTTGGAACGTTGTTTAATGAATTAAAAACGTATATTAACACTCCTACGAAAAGACGTTTCTAGTCCTGATTTCTCCAAGCCTGTTCCCCTGGCTGTGGTTTCGCTAGATAGTAGATAGGGACAGTGGGAATCTCGTTAATCCATTCATTAATGGATTTAAATGGCAATTTCATTTAAATACAAAATTATTAGCCTAATATTAATAACCTTTCAATTTGTTTGGGGGCCTATTAGGCCCCACTTTTCGTAGGAGTGTTAAGTGAATGGAACAGATATGGGTTGGTTGGGATAGTGGTAACAACTTGCGACGAATTTTTTCGAGAGAGAATAATGTTGAATACCATATAAATGAGGATAACCCTAAGTTTGTCTCCACTATCAATATATACATAAAAAATGAAGTTAACTTAAGGCCGTCTAATGTTATACTGTTAAATTATTATTAGTTTTAATTCACCATGACATCATTAAAATGTTTACATACGTGTCAATACTGTCGTTAGAAATTTAAAATGGATGGAAAAAACGTTCACCCTGTGCTGGGGAAAGAGGTCAAATGAACCCGACCTACCAAATCTAAAGCCTGATGCCAACAAGACACGAGAAGAGAGGACATCATCTGTCGTGTTTGATAATTGACCATGAGAAACCTACACCTTATCCTTGTAACTAATCATAAGTCTGAATTACGCACGTGTTGAATATTAAAGATCCCAACCTGAAACATTTTGAAATTTAAACCTGAGTTAGCACAACGTTGTTATTTTTATAACTTGCATAATCTGGAATATTTATTGTTAAATCTAGTTTTTGAACATTTTTTTTAATTTGTTTGGTGAAAAATAAACGTAATTAGATTTCATGTCGAAGAAAATTCATATGTTGAATATTTAATATCAGTACAGAATCGTAATCAGAATGCGATATGTAACAGCCTATTTCTTATACAACAGTAACTTATGAAAATATTCAGCTTGTCCGTGTTACCTCAAACTTAAAGATAACATACGACAATACTTGTGTGTAATCACGGTGTGCTTTTATGAAAGTTGAAATACAATAATTTCGAAACATCCGGGCTAATTTAGTGATCAGAGTATTGCAATACGTTCAAGTACAGTGACAGATCCTTTTCGTGGTGGCGCAGACAGTCTAGATGCTCTGCGCCTTAAAACGTCAAACCCACCCACCCACCTTTTCGTGGTATAAAATGTTGGATAAAAATGATTGTGATAAAGTCGAGGATTCTGGATTCGCATCTTGTAATCAGATAAAAAGGGCCCCTGCACTTTGATGTCAAGGGTGCGGTTTAGGAGTGTTGGTCAAATTCCATAGTTTGGTCAGGCAAGAGTTCGCGATAGGTGGCGCTTTGTTTAAAATTAGGGATGACTAACACGGATAGTACTTTTATAGCTAGCTGTGCTGAAAAATCCTAAATCAAAACAATTCTGCTCTGTAATGTTACGAGAGCCCCTAATACACATTACAATTATATATACATATAAATTATGTGTTGGGGACAGAAAATTGAAGTGTGTGTCTGTAAGAGGTAGTATGGTGGTTCTGTTTCATATAGACTTGATTTTTTCCTAGAAAGTTAATATTTGTAAATAAAGGTGGCCGTTTGTTTCTTTACTTAAAATAAGGTGAATTCTAATGAAAATAATTTCGTTACATGTCTCTATTGTTTATTTTCTAACCTTTATTACTTGTGTGTCTCGTTCATCACGATTGTTAACCGAGAAGTATTAATTTCTTTGCTTTGACATAGTGTAGTTAATTGTCTAAGTCGCACGTGATTGATTACGCGTGCTGTGTGTCATATACTACGAAGTGTCTTACTCCACAAAAGAGAACTCGGCTTGCATGTGAACAATAAAACAGTGCTAGTTTCAACGGCCATTTTGAATATGTCTAAACATTACAGTTTTCCGCACTGTTCCATAGAATCTATGACACGTATCAGCCTTCTTTTGTTCTACTCTGCCGTGGCTACGCGTACGTATAATACATAGCAGGGGAATCCCCATGCTTTTGTGGTGTGTATATGTTGTACAAGTCATGTGACTACCGTATAGGGCTTGAGGATTTTCAGATATTCACTGTTATACAACGTATTATAGTTTCCTGGATTCAATAAGTGACGTATCCCGTATAACTTTTCAGTATCGCACAAGATGTATAAGGTAACTGGAGCAGTTGGCCTAAAGATATCATGTTAATCATGTTTTATTACTGTTAATGGCCCCCCGCTAGTACAGCGGTATATCTCCGGATTTACAACGCTAAAATCAGGGGTTCGATTCCCCTCGGTGGGCTGAGCAGATAGCCCTTTGTGGCTTTGCTATACGAAAAAACACACAATACTGTTAATGTTTTGTTAAAATGTTGTTTTTTACACTTTGTTTGTGCATGTAGAGAGAGAGAGAAATTCGAAAGGAAATAGGAGTTGTAGAAACGTTTGCTTAACCATTTTTTGTTTAAACTACATCAGACAGGTGGACGAACACGGGTATATGTTCTGTGTATGGGGCCGATCTTTGCCATGACTGATATAGTTCTAACTTAGAACCAGATACAAAGATTCGATTTGCTGGAAGTCGGAATATTTAGTTGTAGGTTCGTAACTGAAAATTAATAACAAACTGGCTACGGGTTTTTGTAAATATTATACATTCTAGTAATTGTATGATTAGAGAACGTACACGGGTAAGATTCAAGGTTCTTGGTAAGGGTTGAATCAATAACGTGAATGAGTAAAAACAAACCATGAAATATAACATTTCTATTACACAATGAATATATCAATTATTTCTTTATTAACATATTAGGTAATAAATCGACGTGCCATATTCAGTTTTATATTTTAATTACCAGTAGGAAACCACAAGTTCTTATGAGTGAATAATATCATTTTCCCAAAGTTTGTATGTATGTGATTGTCGTACATTTGTGTCGATTTCTGTCCACGCTTTTAATTCTTTACCCGACCGCTGGGGGCGGTAGTATCGGGAAGAAGAGGCCGAGAAGGAAAACTGTGTCGACAATTTTTGAGTGTTGGTCAGGTGTGATAGAGGAATTAGCTACAAGCTGGCCAGGTGGGCATTGGAAGGCTAACGGTGGAAGCAGTAAGAAGGGAATGGCTGGACCGGAAGGAAAAGGTAAATCTGAACAAACGTTTCTTTTCGTATCTGCTGGGATTCAGGTGTCGCAGACGTAACGCATTTCGTCTCGACTACTTGCTCTAAGAACGACAGTACATTGTACGAGTGGCAGTTAAAAGTGGTTTAGTACCATAGATGCCTTTTCTCTTCGAAGAAAAATCTTGCTTTGCTAATAATTTATAGGAATTGTAAAAGCAACATTTATAGGCAGCCCTTCTGATTTTTTCTCTTGAAATTCTCTCTTGTTTAATATTTAAAATTTAAGATATTTATTGCCATGAAACCTTTTTAATTCATAGTTTATGGTCGTTAAAGAAAATACTATTATTTAAGATGCATCATTTTTACATTTTATAAACCATTGCTGTTTCTCGTATTGGCATGAGGAAAATAATAAAGGTGAAAAACACAACGAATTTCTAGATAGCAATAAAAATAAAAAATGCAGTTTACTCTGAGATTTCTCTTTCTCATGAAAAATTGTAACTTAAATGTTGATAGTAGAAGCTATTTGTCGTAAACCTTTCAACTATCTTAAAGGAGCCTGTGTCATATCAAAAGACGCGCGTATTAAAGTATGTAGGAACTCACTAGCTTGTGTGATTGACAAGAAATTTGGATTAGTATAACCAACCAGTGAGTTGAACCTCCCGTTTTTCTGTTCTGTCATATGGCTTCACTCATGTACATTTTGGACCACCTAAAGGACCTTCGCTAACCGCCAGTGATCTTAGGATCACACTTTGAAAACCATTGGTGTAACGTGAAAGAAGCTATGTTGGGTTATGTTCATATCATGCTTTACATTGCTTTAAGAAGAAAATACTTAAGTTAAATTTTTAAGAGTTGAAAATCGACTATTGTTTTTCTTTAGGTGATGGTTTTAGTGCTTACCATCGTGTAAAAATGGATTTTTACCTCAACGATAAGTCTGGGTGCTTTTAACACTAACTATCAGGTTTTCTATGCCCACAGATAACATATGGTGTTCTATACTTAACCACAAACAAACAAGCAAGAAAACGTCCACTACAGAAGGGACTTAAACATAGGTCTTGGAAATGAAATACTAAACATTGTTAACAGTCTATAAGACAAAAAATCATACCTCCGTTTTGTACTTCATGAAAAACTACGAACAACTTAGTTCATATATACACGTATTTTTATGGAATTTACAAGAGAGGAGCATGATAACCTACATCTCGTGACGTTTGTTAATAAACTGTTTGTTGTAAGTGGTTATAAAAGTAATGTGCTGTTTAATTAAAGTTTTCTGACACTTGTATTTCATTACTTTAGGTCCAGGTGTCGTTGTTAAATGTTATTATGGTGGATGAAAGATATAAACGTTGAGTGAAGAGCTTAGGCCTTAATTTTTTCATACTCCACAGTGTTGAAAATTGGTAAAGAAAAAATGGGTAAGTTAAAGTGTGTGCAGGTAGAATCGTGGCACAGCGAAGTTATTTTAGTGACTGAAATTCCAGAGTCACTTAAATGAAACTGAGTTTGTAAAGCTAGCTAACTATCGCTTTAGCGTGCAGATAGTCTTTAGGCTTAGTTTTGAATAGTAAATAGAAAGCAAGTCGAGATTGTGTTAATTCTCCAAGTTATCTATCCTTTATAATCCACTTGAAGGCATGGAACATAAGAACATTAGTGTTTGCAAAACCGGAAACTTAAATAAAATGTAAGTACCAGAAAAGGTTGACAGCCTTCAAATATTCGATAATGATAAGTGTTAAATAAATAAATAGAAAAAAGTAAATGCATCAAATTATTGCGTATTTCAACAGACAAATTTTCAGAACTTCGCATGTGGTTACACAAGGGAATAAAAACACACAATACTGAACAGATAGGCTAGTCTAGTTAACGGTACCCACCGCCAACTCTTTGGCTGCTCTTTTCTAATTGATCGGTGGAGTTTGGCCGTCATAGATGCAGTTTGCTCACGACCCTAAGATGTGGCAGCAGGCGCGAATCGCAAATACCTTAACAACATGCAGAAAATTTCGTTGGACACTACTTCCATCACCAACTGTTGAGCTAGTGATGTCTAGTTTTTAGCTGGAAATAAACGTTTTATCAGATGAAGTCAACATTTATGTAAATAAAATTTTTCATCGGGTTTCTTGTAGTCAGGTGTGTACTATTTTAATATCACGGAACAATCCAAAGAGTGGAAGTTGTGGGTGGGTTGAGTTACAATAATAAGGAAAGAGCGAGATAGGATTTATAGTCTTAGCGCTAAGAATTTAAATTAAGGGGAAAATCAGCCCTTTGTAATACAAATTATGGGGGGAATTTGATAATAAAAAGGGGCAAAGGATGTAGTAAAGGATTGATGACCATCTGCCTAAACAGAAATTAATTAAATGTGACCTATACTATTCCACTTGTAAGTGGAAAATTATAATCCATATCAAAATGAGCACGTACCAGAAAGACTTGTTTCCTTTAAAGGTAACACAATACACATAACTTGAACTCCTGTCCAATTTTTCGACGTAATTATATGTCAAATAATAAACCAGACAATGAAATTGTGTAATTATGTCAATACTTCTTGCTAGTGAAAACAAGGTAAAATTGACTTTTCAAGTGAAAAAAAACCAAGGCCAACAAAACAAATTCGACTCTTACAAGATACTTTCAGACTTTGTTACTGTATCATTTTCTTTCATAGTTTACCACTTGTTAAATTAACATCTGGAAACAGACACCCTTTATTTTGATCAACGAATGTGTTTACTGATTTTGTGGACTGTTTCTATGACTATTTTTGATAACATTTTTCAAGCTGAAATCCCTTTCACGTGCTGCAGATGAAACCGGTAAAATGAGGCAAATTTTGTAAAGAATAACCAAGTTCTTCAAATCTTCTGTTACTTTTTCTGCAAATGTGAGATTTATACAATTAAGACAAATTAGCAGTTTAAGTAAAAGGAATTCTGCGTGCACACAAGCTTCCAAATCTAGTGGGATAATGGTCTGATTTTAGAAGAGCCATATTTATCAACAGTATCATGTCACATTCTTAGGATTAAGGACAACAGAAGTTGGAACAACTGAAGTATCGTTTATGAGGAATCTCTTGAAAATTATCAGTGAAAGACTACTGTGTTAACAATTTTGTCTGTCTGTATACAATACCCCATATCTACCCCATGGCACTGAGGTGTAAATATTCCGTACTGATAATGATTCTTTAGTTAAAGCCTTCAGATTGTTTTTTATCTGTTCAAACTCTGTAGAATTTTTCTCCATTTCAGGAGTGTCTGACTTTGTGCTTTTTATCACTGATTAATGTCGCACACTGTGCGACTGATTTACTTCCAAGTGCATTTCTTAAACAGGGTGTAAATACGTTAAGCAAAAACATTAGCAAACTATGAGTGAAAGCCTTGTGCTGAACCATGGTCGTTTAAATCAGTTTCATGTTTAACTAGAACTGGACACGGTGTACATATATACATACTTCATACTAAGCCATCTTACGTCACGTAGTCCGCTAAGTGTATCTTATCCTCTAGTGTTTGAATTTCCTCCAGTTTTAACATTCTTAATGGTGAATTATGAAGGTAAGTAAAAAAACAACAACTCTATCTTTCGTCTCATAATCTTGCAAGTAGTTAAATCCGTTATCTACCTAGTTTGTAACCACAGCTAAACGATGACCCACACAAACACATCTCCCTTGCTACTCATCATAATATAATTCCATCTGAGTCAAACCCTAATAGTTTGGCTATTTCTACCCTTCTGTCTTTACAAACTTATCACGACACCACTACTACTGTACCATTTACAATCTCAACATTTGTTCACATAGTGTGTTTCCCTTCGTCCATAATTTTTAAGAGTCATAAATTAATACATTTTTAGATAAAGAAATATCGGTGCACTCGTCAGTGTTAACACTCACAATATCACTCCTGGTAAGTTACTCCTAGGGAGTTGTGCTGACAGGCATCATTCAAGCCAGCAAATTCTGGTTATATCTGAAACTGGAGGAGCAAACATTATAACATGATACACATGTTTAACTGGCAATTTAATATATGTTAAAACTAGTAAGACAGAATAAAAATATAAAACGTTCTCTTGTCTACTACGCCACCTATAGTCTAGAGTATCTGTTTTTGTTTTGTTTTGTTTTGTTTTTTAATATGTAAAGTTTTCAAGCCATAAACCAAAACACACTAACATGAAATTAAAAAAAAATACGCTGCACATGCAAAAAAAAAAAAGGATCCTAGGGTACGAGCTACAACGTGGGATTATAAAATGTATCCTAGGTTTCGGAGGTGACTGAGAAGTAGGACTCACATTGCGGTAGGGATACACCATCTATCAGTGATAGATAATTAATCAGAGGTTGGAATTTGCTGTTTTTAACGCAGTCCGTCCTCGTGATTTTGTTTATTCATTTAACTTCATTTAGATATAATTATTTAATTTTACGAATATATATTATCAGAAAATTATTGCTGATGGGCAAGAAAAAGGTACATGGGTACTTCAGATTGAAATTAATATGTAAAAATATCCGTTCTAAATTTTCAAGGGGGTGCCCTATTCTCTCCAATAGTGGCGACACCAGTGTGACAGACCAATATGTATTTGTCATCCATGAGCTTTGTAAAAAATTTATCCTGTAACCAAGCCCCGATCATTAGACTAGCTTATATACCTTTTAAATGAAGTTCAATAGCCTAGGCCTCCTAATATTAGTAATAATACTAATAAGTGAATAGCCTACTTACTTTTAAACAATTCCTTCATATATCTGTGAAGGTGGTTGACTTCAGCCATGAAATACGTTCTTGAGGCAGAAAGTATCCTTTTCTCATGTTTGCGACATTAAACATCTATTTGTACTGAACTGGTTTTGAAATCTTTGCACTCTTTCTACAACGATTTTGTTTTTCGTATTAGGCCAAGCTGTTATGCAACTTTGGCAAAACGTGCCTCTGTCCGTGTATTATAACCACGGCTAAATACGAAACCATTTTTAAAACTTGTTTATCCCCATTGGGACAATGGTAAGTAATGGATTTAAAACGCTAAAATCAGGGGTTCAATTCTTCTCGGTGGACACTGTAGACAGCCCGATGTGGCTTTGCTATGAGAAAAAACACGAAAAAGAAATGTACAAACATTTTTAACTTGTAAGGCTTTCTTTCTGAAGCTCGGTGCCCCCGCTTTTCCCTCCAAGCTGGGCCTAATGTTAGGCCTAACACTAGGTGAAACATTTTTTTCTCATTCTACCACTGCTAACGTTTCGACCTGGTATTTCGATGAACATTGCGAACAAGATTTGCAGTACTACTGGCGAAACTGTTTTGGTAGGTTTCAAGTGTAGCCATATTTAAAGTCTCATTTCTGTCTGTCTTCTGTTTAAGCAGGATTACAAGTTTCCCGCAGCCATGATAGCGTAAACGAGTTTGGCATAGTCAGCTAGTTAGCTCATTGTACTGTGTTGAGTGATGAGGCATACAAGTGTACACAGTTTAGGCGCGATTAATCTATATTCTATATACTCGTATATGTGTGCGTACAGAACTCGCACATTTGGTAATACCATCGAACACAGCAAGTTTACTAATTGTCCAATTACATAAAACATTAAAATATTTCCGCTTTAAAAATCTGTTTAATTGGTTGCATTTAGAAGCATGCATCGCAAATTTATCAAGTGAACCTATCAGAATTGTCATTATTTCGATTTTAATTTTAAAAACTTTCCTCTACAATCTAGTCTATGATTGGATAGTGTTTATTAAATACCAAAGTAACAATATTCTCCTTTTGTTGTGCGAAAATTTTCCTCTTGAAAAAACTTTTTGAGGGATTTTGGAAGAAAGTGCGTGAATCCCAGGATCCAAATACGAACTCTGGATAGAAATATAATGTTCCGCAAAGTTAGTTGAAAAATAACAATGTTTTTATATCCTCGTGTTTTTGTATTAAAGTTGTCATCCTAGACTATCTATCTAAAGTAGGTCTTTGGCAGTGTAACAGAAAATGTACCATTTGTACTGTTACTGCAACGATACTTTATTAAAGTGTAATAAGTCTTATTATTGGCTGGGCCTAATTCAGGAAGGAACACAAAGAAAACAAGATGAAGTTGACATTACTTGATGGTGTGAGAGATCCTGATTGGCTGAATCCTTTTGCCACAGGCCCGGCATGGCCAAGTGGTTAAGACACTCGACTCGTAGTTCAAGAGTCGCGGGTTTGAATCCTCGTCACACCAAACATGTTTGCCCTTTCAGCCGTGGGAGCGTTATAATGTTAGGGTCAATCCTACTATTCACTGCCGAATTGTGTGGTATTTCTCTGTAGCACACAGACTGTACTGTTTATAACGATCCTCTTTCCTCTCCAATGGCCTTGAATCACTTCACGTTTATTCACTCTGTCCTCGTCGATATTCGAAACTGACTGACCCATTTCTTTTTATCTTTTATTTCTATCCAGTTCTTCCGGATACCGGGCTACGTCGGTATTTGCGGGAACAAGCTCACTGACACCGTCTCCTCTGATGCTGTCACAGCTGTGCCTGTCCCACATATGGTCCTGTATTAAAGGCTCGCTCGGCTTAGCACCAGTTGACAGTCGACTTGTAGTGAGTAACGTGACAAGTGTTTCCAGATGAAACCTTCTGTTGCTCTTTGTCTATCTTATTTCTGTAAGGATTAGAAGTTGCCCTAACAAGAGTACCCATTGGTCAGTTTTTTAACTCATCGTTTTCTTTTATCTGGAACTGATGCACCAGTGTGTGGCCTTTGCGACGCTCAAATCACAATAACCTACTCTTTACTGTCGTGCTGTCGTTACGATTCTGAACGACGACACCATTTTCGAGATGTTTTTCCTCACGTCCGCGATGACAAGAAACCCTCTCGAACTAAAAATTTATTCTAAAAATGACTGGTATGGATGTTAAAACTATAGTTAAAATGAAGTGTAGTACAACGTTTCGACCTTCTTAGGTCATGTTCAGGTTAACCTCTTTGTTAAAAGGTCTTTATAATACATTTTTTCCATACGCTGGACAGTGTCATTGTGGATGGTGATACTTTGTTGTTGTTGTTTTTTAATTTTTAAGGGTCACTGGCCTTTTTAATTTTAGTAACATTTTTTACCTGCTTTTTGTAGTGTATTTAGTTTTACGTGGATTCATTTTCACACTTTGTAACGATTTGTAACTTTCACGTTTTATTTACTGGCTGTTTGACTCAGATAGCACAATGCCTTTACACCAATAAACGCGAACCAACCAAACCGAGTTGTATGAATAAAGAAGACTGCAGTTTAAAGAAAGTGTTGAATACAACCAGTGAGATATTCAAAGTATCTGAGTAAAGAAGATAGTATTGAATGTAAACGTACAGTGTGGATCACTGTGTACCACACATCCATTGTTTGTATATGTACAGTGTGGATCACTGTGTACCACACATCCATTGTTTGTATATGTACAGTGTGGATCACTGTGTACCACACATCCATTGTTTGTAGACATACAGTGTGGATCACTGTGTACCACACATCCATTGTTTGTAGACATACAGTGTGGATCACTGTGTACCACACATCCATTGTTTGTAGACATACAGTGTGGATCACTGTGTATCACACATCCATTGTTTGTAGACATACAGTGTGGATCACTGTGTGTCACACATCCATTGTTTTTAGACATACAGTGTGGATCACTGTGTGTCACACATCCATTGTTTTTAGACATACAGTGTGGATCACTGTGTACCACACATCCATTGTTTGTAGACATACAGTGTGGATCACTGTGTACCACACATCCATTGTTTGTAGACATACAGTGTGGATCACTGTGTACCACACATCCATTGTTTGTAGACATACAGTGTGGATCACTGTGTATCACACATCCATTGTTTGTAGACATACAGTGTGGATCACTGTGTACCACACATCCATTGTTTGTAGACATACAGTGTGGATCACTGTGTACCACACATCCATTGTTTATAGACATACAGTGTGGATCACTGTGTACCACACATCCATTGTTTGTATATGTACAGTGTGGATCACTGTGTACCACACATCCGTTGTTTTAGACATACAGTGTGGATCACTGTGTACCACACATCCGTTGTTTGTAGACATACAGTGTGGATCACTGTGTACCACACATCCATTGTTTGTATATGTACAGTATGGATCACTGTGTACCACACATCCGTTGTTTGTAGACATACAGTGTGGATCACTGTGTACCACACATCCATTGTTTGTATATGTACAGTGTGGATCACTGTGTACCACACATCCATTGTTTGTATATGTACAGTGTGGATCACTGTGTACCACACATCCATTGTTTGTTGGTGTAAAATGTGGATCACTGTGTACCACACATCCATTGTTTGTTGGTGTAAAATGTGGATCACTGTGTACCACACATCCATTGTTTGTAGACATACAGTGTGGATCAATGTGTACCACACATCCATTGTTTGTAGACATACAGTGTGGATCACTGTGTACCACACATCCATTGTTTGTACATGTACAGTGTGGATCACTGTGTACCACACATCCATTGTTTGTATATGTACAGTGTGGATCACTGTGTACCACACATCCATTGTTTGTATATGTACAGTGTGGATCACTGTGTACCACACATCCATTGTTTGTATATGTACAGTGTGGATCAATGTGTACCACACATCCATTGTTTGTATATGTACAGTATGGATCACTGTGTACCACACATCCATTGTTTGTTGGTGTAAAATGTAGATCACTGTGTACCACACCCGCATTTGATGTAAACGTAGTGTGTGACACTTTATTTACATTTTGTTTGTTTCATTTTGAAGCTGTACAATAGGCTATCTGTGCTCTGTTCATCACTCGAACCCTGGGTTTTACTGTTGTAACTCTTAAGTTCGTTAACTTACCTCTGACTTACTGTTGAACGAGTCATTCTACAAACTGAGATTGCAGATTTTTGTTTATATCAGTATAAATATATCGTCTACTGTAAAGTGAGAAATCGTTCAATTTTTTGTACTTTTGTCTTCTGTTTACACAAGTGATCAGCTTTCACCTCGTTTATGGCGTTTTAGCCTGTAAGATATTTTTTTTATCAGTATTTGTTTTCCAGCTCAAACTATCGGAATACTTCACGATTTTGAGGGCGTGAAAGATAGGTGCACCGTGTAAATCATATCTCGACAACATTAATGCAGGTTGGCCCAAAGGTATCATTCCTGTGTGAAAGTTTAATAAATATGGAACCACAGACATGATATTTTAAATGTTCTTTAGCCCAACTCAGTCTTTATTGACATGTAAATTGACTTTTACCTGTGTATCATTGGCAGGCTGTCAGTACGTATAACCGATATTCCATTTCAGTTCACGATCGCAGCAACATGCCCACAGTTACAGTGGTGATGGTGTTCGTTATTTTGACCTTTAGCTCCGTGATGTTTGTTATAGGTATGTGACACATAATATCCTTAACATATCCCCACAATTCTTTCCCGTACTGGCGTCTGCAATTACGTTGCATAGCAGACACTGACTTGTTCTCTGCCATCCAAACAGCATAATGAGACTTTTCTTTGCACAGCAGACACTGACTTGTTCTCTGCCAGCCAAACAGCATAATGAGACTTTTCTTTGCACAGCAGACAGTGACTTGTTCTCTGCCAGCCAAACAGCATAATGAGACTTTTCTTTGCACAGCAGACAGTGACTTGTTCTCTGCCAGTCAAACAGCATAATGAGACTTTTCTTTGCACAGCAGACAGTGACTTGTTCTCTGCCAGCCAAACAGCATAATGAGACTTCTTTGCACAGCAGACACTGACTTGTTCTCTGCCAGCCAAACAGCATAATGAGACTTCTTTGCACAGCAGACAGTGACTTGTTCTCTGCCAGCCAAACAGCATAATGAGACTTCTTTGCACAGCAGACACTGACTTGTTCTCTGCCAGTCAAACAGCGTAATGAGACTTTTCTTTGCACAGCAGACAGTGACTTGTTCTCTGCCAGCCAAACAGCATAATGAGACTTCTTTGCACAGCAGACACTGACTTGTTCTCTGCCAGCCAAACAGCATAATGAGACTTCTTTGCACAGCAGACAGTGACTTGTTCTCTGCCAGCCAAACAGCATAATGAGACTTTTCTTTGCACAGCAGACACTGACTTGTTCTCTGCCAGCCAAACGACATAATGAGACTTCTTTGCACAGCAGACACTGACTTGTTCTCTGCCAGCCAAACAGCATAATGAGACTTCTTTGCACAGCAGACACTGACTTGTTCTCTGCCAGCCAAACGACATAATGAGACTTTTCTTTGCACAGCAGACACTGACTTGTTCTCTGCCAGTCAAACGACATAATGAGACTTTTCTTTGCACAGCAGACAGTGACTTGTTCTCTGCCAGCCAAACGACATAATGAGACTTCTTTGCACAGCAGACAGTGACTTGTTCTCTGCCAGCCAAACGACATAATGAGACTTTTCTTTGCACAGCAGACGCTGACTTGTTCTCTGCCAGCCAAACGACATAATGAGACTTTTCTTTGCACAGCAGACAGTGACTTGTTCTCTGCCAGTCAAACGACATAATGAGACTTTTCTTTGCACAGCAGACAGTGACTTGTTCTCTGCCAGCCAAACGACATAATGAGACTTTTCTTTGCACAGCAGACGCTGACTTGTTCTCTGCCAGTCAAACGACATAATGAGACTTTTCTTTGCACAGCAGACACTGACTTGTTCTCTGCCAGTCAAACGACATAATGAGACTTTTCTTTGCACAGCAGACAGTGACTTGTTCTCTGCCAGCCAAACGGCATAATGAGACTTTTCTTTGCACAGCAGACACTGACTTGTTCTCTGCCAGCCAAACGGCATAATGAGACATTTCTTTGCACAGCAGACAGTGACTTGTTCTCTGCCAGTCAAACGACATAATGAGATTTTTCTTTGCACAGCAGACAGTGACTTGTTCTCTGCCAGTCAAACGACATAATGAGACTTTTCTTTGCACAGCAGACAGTGACTTGTTCTCTGCCAGCCAAACAGCATAATGAGACTTCTTTGCACAGCAGACACTGACTTGTTCTCTGCCAGTCAAACGACATAATGAGACTTTTCTTTGCACAGCAGACACTGACTTGTTCTCTGCCAGTCAAACGACATAATGAGACTTTTCTTTGCACAGCAGACACTGACTTGTTCTCTGCCAGCCAAACAGCATAATGAGACTTTTCTTTGCACAGCAGACACTGACTTGTTCTCTGCCAGCCAAACAGCATAATGAGACTTTCTTTGCACAGCAGACGCTGACTTGTTCTCTGCCAGCCAAACAGCATAATGAGACTTTTCTTTGCACAGCAGACACTGACTTGTTCTCTGCCAGCCAAACAGCATAATGAGACTTTTCTTTGCACAGCAGACGCTGACTTGTTCTCTGCCAGCCAAACAGCATAATGAGACTTTTCTTTGCACAGCAGACAGTGACTTGTTCTCTGCCAGCCAAACGACATAATGAGACTTTTCTTTGCACAGCAGACAGTGACTTGTTCTCTGCCAGCCAAACGACATAATGAGACTTTTCTTTGCACAGCAGACAGTGACCTGTTCTCTGCCAGTCAAACGACATAATGAGACTTTTCTTTGCACAGCAGACAGTGACTTGTTCTCTGCCAGCCAAACGGCATAATGAGACTTTTCTTTGCACAGCAGACACTGACTTGTTCTCTGCCAGCCAAACGGCATAATGAGACTTCTTTGCACAGCAGACAGTGACTTGTTCTCTGCCAGCCAAACGACATAATGAGACTTCTTTGCACAGCAGACACTGACTTGTTCTCTGCCAGCCAAACGACATAATGAGACCTTTCTTTGCACAGCAGACAGTGACTTGTTCTCTGCCAGTCGAACGACATAATGAGACTTTTCTTTGCACAGCAGACAGTGACTTGTTCTCTGCCAGTCAAACGACATAATGAGACTTTTCTTTGCACAGCAGACGCTGACTTGTTCTCTGCCAGTCAAACGACATAATGAGACTTCTTTGCACAGCAGACAGTGACTTGTTCTCTGCCAGCCAAACAGCATAATGAGACTTCTTTGCACAGCAGACACTGACTTGTTCTCTGCCAGCTAAACGACATAATGAGACTTCTTTGCACAGCAGACGCTGACTTGTTCTCTGCCAGCCAAACGACATAATGAGACTTTTCTTTGCACAGCAGACGCTGACTTGTTCTCTGCCAGCCAAACAGCATAATGAGACTTTTCTTTGCACAGCAGACACTGACTTGTTCTCTGCCAGCCAAACGACATAATGAGACTTTTCTTTGCACAGCAGACAGTGACTTGTTCTCTGCCAGTCAAACGACATAATGAGACTTTTCTTTGCACAGCAGACAGTGACTTGTTCTCTGCCAGCCAAACGACATAATGAGACTTTTCTTTGCACAGCAGACGCTGACTTGTTCTCTGCCAGTCAAACGACATAATGAGACTTTTCTTTGCACAGCAGACAGTGACTTGTTCTCTGCCAGTCAAACGACATAATGAGACCTTTCTTTGCACAGCAGACAGTGACTTGTTCTCTGCCAGTCAAACGACATAATGAGACCTTTCTTTGCACAGCAGACAGTGACTTGTTCTCTGCCAGTCAAACGACATAATGAGACTTTTCTTTGCACAGCAGACAGTGACTTGTTCTCTGCCAGCCAAACAGCATAATGAGACTTCTTTGCACAGCAGACACTGACTTGTTCTCTGCCAGTCAAACGACATAATGAGACTTTTCTTTGCACAGCAGACACTGACTTGTTCTCTGCCAGCCAAACAGCATAATGAGACTTTTCTTTGCACAGCAGACGCTGACTTGTTCTCTGCCAGCCAAACAGGATAATGAGACTTTTCTTTGCACAGCAGACAGTGACTTGTTCTCTGCCAGCCAAACGACATAATGAGACTTTTCTTTGCACAGCAGACAGTGACTTGTTCTCTGCCAGTCGAACGACATAATGAGACTTTTCTTTGCACAGCAGACACTGACTTGTTCTCTGCCAGTCAAACGACATAATGAGACTTTTCTTTGCACAGCAGACGCTGACTTGTTCTCTGCCAGTCAAACGACATAATGAGACTTCTTTGCACAGCAGACAGTGACTTGTTCTCTGCCAGCCAAACAGCATAATGAGACTTCTTTGCACAGCAGACGCTGACTTGTTCTCTGCCAGCCAAACGACATAATGAGACTTTTCTTTGCACAGCAGACGCTGACTTGTTCTCTGCCAGCCAAACAGCATAATGAGACTTTTCTTTGCACAGCAGACACTGACTTGTTCTCTGCCAGCCAAACGACATAATGAGACTTTTCTTTGCACAGCAGACAGTGACTTGTTCTCTGCCAGTCAAACGACATAATGAGACTTTTCTTTGCACAGCAGACAGTGACTTGTTCTCTGCCAGCCAAACGACATAATGAGACTTTTCTTTGCACAGCAGACGCTGACTTGTTCTCTGCCAGTCAAACGACAAAATGAGACTTTTCTTTGCACAGCAAACACTGACTTGTTCTCTGCCAGTCAAACGACATAATGAGACTTTTCTTTGCACAGCAGACAGTGACTTGTTCTCTGCCAGCCAAACAGCATAATGAGACTTTTCTTTGCACAGCAGACACTGACTTGTTCTCTGCCAGCCAAACAGCATAATGAGACTTTTCTTTGCACAGCAGACACTGACTTGTTCTCTGCCAGTCAAACGACATAATGAGACTTTTCTTTGCACAGCAGACAGTGACTTGTTCTCTGCCAGTCAAACGACATAATGAGACTTTTCTTTGCACAGCAGACACTGACTTGTTCTCTGCCAGCCAAACGGCATAATGAGACATTTCTTTGCACAGCAGACAGTGACTTGTTCTCTGCCAGTCAAACGACATAATGAGACCTTTCTTTGCACAGCAGACAGTGACTTGTTCTCTGCCAGTCAAACGACATAATGAGACTTTTCTTTGCACAGCAGACAGTGACTTGTTCTCTGCCAGCCAAACAGCATAATGAGACTTCTTTGCACAGCAGACACTGACTTGTTCTCTGCCAGTCAAACGACATAATGAGACTTTTCTTTGCACAGCAGACACTGACTTGTTCTCTGCCAGCCAAACAGCATAATGAGACTTTTCTTTGCACAGCAGACGCTGACTTGTTCTCTGCCAGCCAAACAGCATAATGAGACTTTTCTTTGCACAGCAGACAGTGACTTGTTCTCTGCCAGCCAAACGACATAATGAGACTTTTCTTTGCACAGCAGACAGTGACTTGTTCTCTGCCAGCCAAACAGCATAATGAGACTTTTCTTTGCACAGCAGACACTGACTTGTTCTCTGCCAGCCAAACAGCATAATGAGACTTTTCTTTGCACAGCAGACACTGACTTGTTCTCTGCCAGTCAAACGACATAATGAGACTTTTCTTTGCACAGCAGACAGTGACTTGTTCTCTGCCAGTCAAACGACATAATGAGACTTTTCTTTGCACAGCAGACAGTGACTTGTTCTCTGCCAGCCAAACGGCATAATGAGACTTTTCTTTGCACAGCAGACACTGACTTGTTCTCTGCCAGCCAAACGGCATAATGAGACATTTCTTTGCACAGCAGACAGTGACTTGTTCTCTGCCAGTCAAACGACATAATGAGATTTTTCTTTGCACAGCAGACAGTGACTTGTTCTCTGCCAGTCAAACGACATAATGAGACTTTTCTTTGCACAGCAGACAGTGACTTGTTCTCTGCCAGCCAAACAGCATAATGAGACTTCTTTGCACAGCAGACACTGACTTGTTCTCTGCCAGTCAAACGACATAATGAGACTTTTCTTTGCACAGCAGACACTGACTTGTTCTCTGCCAGTCAAACGACATAATGAGACTTTTCTTTGCACAGCAGACACTGACTTGTTCTCTGCCAGCCAAACAGCATAATGAGACTTTTCTTTGCACAGCAGACACTGACTTGTTCTCTGCCAGCCAAACAGCATAATGAGACTTTTCTTTGCACAGCAGACGCTGACTTGTTCTCTGCCAGCCAAACAGCATAATGAGACTTTTCTTTGCACAGCAGACACTGACTTGTTCTCTGCCAGCCAAACAGCATAATGAGACTTTTCTTTGCACAGCAGACGCTGACTTGTTCTCTGCCAGCCAAACAGCATAATGAGACTTTTCTTTGCACAGCAGACAGTGACTTGTTCTCTGCGAGCCAAACGACATAATGAGACTTTTCTTTGCACAGCAGACAGTGACTTGTTCTCTGCCAGCCAAACGACATAATGAGACTTTTCTTTGCACAGCAGACAGTGACCTGTTCTCTGCCAGTCAAACGACATAATGAGACTTTTCTTTGCACAGCAGACAGTGACTTGTTCTCTGCCAGCCAAACGGCATAATGAGACTTTTCTTTGCACAGCAGACACTGACTTGTTCTCTGCCAGCCAAACGGCATAATGAGACTTCTTTGCACAGCAGACAGTGACTTGTTCTCTGCCAGCCAAACGACATAATGAGACTTCTTTGCACAGCAGACACTGACTTGTTCTCTGCCAGCCAAACGACATAATGAGACCTTTCTTTGCACAGCAGACAGTGACTTGTTCTCTGCCAGTCGAACGACATAATGAGACTTTTCTTTGCACAGCAGACAGTGACTTGTTCTCTGCCAGTCAAACGACATAATGAGACTTTTCTTTGCACAGCAGACGCTGACTTGTTCTCTGCCAGTCAAACGACATAATGAGACTTCTTTGCACAGCAGACAGTGACTTGTTCTCTGCCAGCCAAACAGCATAATGAGACTTCTTTGCACAGCAGACACTGACTTGTTCTCTGCCAGCTAAACGACATAATGAGACTTCTTTGCACAGCAGACGCTGACTTGTTCTCTGCCAGCCAAACGACATAATGAGACTTTTCTTTGCACAGCAGACGCTGACTTGTTCTCTGCCAGCCAAACAGCATAATGAGACTTTTCTTTGCACAGCAGACACTGACTTGTTCTCTGCCAGCCAAACGACATAATGAGACTTTTCTTTGCACAGCAGACAGTGACTTGTTCTCTGCCAGTCAAACGACATAATGAGACTTTTCTTTGCACAGCAGACAGTGACTTGTTCTCTGCCAGCCAAACGACATAATGAGACTTTTCTTTGCACAGCAGACGCTGACTTGTTCTCTGCCAGTCAAACGACATAATGAGACTTTTCTTTGCACAGCAGACAGTGACTTGTTCTCTGCCAGTCAAACGACATAATGAGACCTTTCTTTGCACAGCAGACAGTGACTTGTTCTCTGCCAGTCAAACGACATAATGAGACCTTTCTTTGCACAGCAGACAGTGACTTGTTCTCTGCCAGTCAAACGACATAATGAGACTTTTCTTTGCACAGCAGACAGTGACTTGTTCTCTGCCAGCCAAACAGCATAATGAGACTTCTTTGCACAGCAGACACTGACTTGTTCTCTGCCAGTCAAACGACATAATGAGACTTTCTTTGCACAGCAGACACTGACTTGTTCTCTGCCAGCCAAACAGCATAATGAGACTTTTCTTTGCACAGCAGACGCTGACTTGTTCTCTGCCAGCCAAACAGCATAATGAGACTTTTCTTTGCACAGCAGACAGTGACTTGTTCTCTGCCAGCCAAACGACATAATGAGACTTTTCTTTGCACAGCAGACAGTGACTTGTTCTCTGCCAGTCGAACGACATAATGAGACTTTTCTTTGCACAGCAGACACTGACTTGTTCTCTGCCAGTCAAACGACATAATGAGACTTTTCTTTGCACAGCAGACGCTGACTTGTTCTCTGCCAGTCAAACGACATAATGAGACTTCTTTGCACAGCAGACAGTGACTTGTTCTCTGCCAGCCAAACAGCATAATGAGACTTCTTTGCACAGCAGACGCTGACTTGTTCTCTGCCAGCCAAACGACATAATGAGACTTTTCTTTGCACAGCAGACGCTGACTTGTTCTCTGCCAGCCAAACAGCATAATGAGACTTTTCTTTGCACAGCAGACACTGACTTGTTCTCTGCCAGCCAAACGACATAATGAGACTTTTCTTTGCACAGCAGACAGTGACTTGTTCTCTGCCAGTCAAACGACATAATGAGACTTTTCTTTGCACAGCAGACAGTGACTTGTTCTCTGCCAGCCAAACGACATAATGAGACTTTTCTTTGCACAGCAGACGCTGACTTGTTCTCTGCCAGTCAAACGACAAAATGAGACTTTTCTTTGCACAGCAGACACTGACTTGTTCTCTGCCAGTCAAACGACATAATGAGACTTTTCTTTGCACAGCAGACAGTGACTTGTTCTCTGCCAGCCAAACAGCATAATGAGACTTTTCTTTGCACAGCAGACACTGACTTGTTCTCTGCCAGCCAAACAGCATAATGAGACTTTTCTTTGCACAGCAGACACTGACTTGTTCTCTGCCAGTCAAACGACATAATGAGACTTTTCTTTGCACAGCAGACAGTGACTTGTTCTCTGCCAGTCAAACGACATAATGAGACTTTTCTTTGCACAGCAGACACTGACTTGTTCTCTGCCAGCCAAACGGCATAATGAGACATTTCTTTGCACAGCAGACAGTGACTTGTTCTCTGCCAGTCAAACGACATAATGAGACCTTTCTTTGCACAGCAGACAGTGACTTGTTCTCTGCCAGTCAAACGACATAATGAGACTTTTCTTTGCACAGCAGACAGTGACTTGTTCTCTGCCAGCCAAACAGCATAATGAGACTTCTTTGCACAGCAGACACTGACTTGTTCTCTGCCAGTCAAACGACATAATGAGACTTTTCTTTGCACAGCAGACACTGACTTGTTCTCTGCCAGCCAAACAGCATAATGAGACTTTTCTTTGCACAGCAGACGCTGACTTGTTCTCTGCCAGCCAAACAGCATAATGAGACTTTTCTTTGCACAGCAGACAGTGACTTGTTCTCTGCCAGCCAAACGACATAATGAGACTTTTCTTTGCACAGCAGACAGTGACTTGTTCTCTGCCAGCCAAACGACATAATGAGACTTTTCTTTGCACAGCAGACAGTGACCTGTTCTCTGCCAGTCAAACGACATAATGAGACTTTTCTTTGCACAGCAGACAGTGACTTGTTCTCTGCCAGCCAAACGGCATAATGAGACTTTTCTTTGCACAGCAGACACTGACTTGTTCTCTGCCAGCCAAACGGCATAATGAGACTTCTTTGCACAGCAGACAGTGACTTGTTCTCTGCCAGCCAAACGACATAATGAGACTTCTTTGCACAGCAGACACTGACTTGTTCTCTGCCAGCCAAACGACATAATGAGACCTTTCTTTGCACAGCAGACAGTGACTTGTTTTCTGCCAGTCGAACGACATAATGAGACTTTTCTTTGCACAGCAGACAGTGACTTGTTCTCTGCCAGCCAAACAGCATAATGAGACTTTTCTTTGCACAGCAGACACTGACTTGTTCTCTGCCAGCCAAACGACATAATGAGACCTTTCTTGCACGGTTGCCATTTTGTGATAACACTATTCACCAGTATGAGTGAAAAGAAACCAAAAACATGACAACAAAATGTGTCTGACATAGACTGTTAGATATTAAAACCTAATGGTTGTATTTTTGTAGTTATTAAATTTTAATATAGGAAAAATAATTTAGGGTGACATTATATAGAAAAAAACACTTTGGGTTGTTATTTACTAAAACATAAGCTATTTGATTAAATGATTCTAACTGTTTGTACACATTTGTAGTAAAACTCAAGTTTGTATAATCTAATTTGATAAAACATTAAGATAACTTAGGCGTACTTCGGAAGATGAGAGAATTTGTATCGTACCGTCTCTATGTAGAAAGCAGAAAAATCTGTGTCTGTTCGTTTGTCCATTATCTAACTACTCCAAGATTGCTGGGCCAGTGTCAACGAATCTTTATTGGATGTTAACCTGGAATAAAGGGCATGTTAATGGAGGGGTAGTTAAAGCCCATCCCACTCTCATTGGTTCTGTCATTAAGTATTTATTATCTTTGACGTAAATTAACGTTAACTGCATTCATATATAGCGTCACGTTCTTACATCAAACAAACACAAATTTTATTATCTGTCCCTCGGTGCATTGTCTTTGGCTTCACAATGGTAAAATCAGGTTTCGATTCTCCTCGGGGGACACAGCACATAGACCTATGTGGCTTTGTTATAAGAAAACATCAAATTTTATATAACATGCACAAAGAATGAGGGGAGAACACACACGTCTTACACATTACGTAGGGTTCATTAGCACTTTGCGGAGGAATGCAATGAAAACAATAGCCGCCACTATTGCAATATTATACAATTCAGATGAAGTTGTTACTACAACAGCCACCATAATGTTGATATGAAGAGTCCCTTCTCGAGTTATATTCGCTTCTTACTTTGACCCGTGACCTTACAACTTCATCCCGTAAAACACTTCTGTGTCAATTACGTAATAACGCTAAACAGTGTGGAAGGACATTAAGAGATGAGTGTCAGAAAGCGCCCCCTATTACCGCTATACTGGCTGCTACGTCTTCCTACAAAGTCACCCTGACAATTGCACAGTGTATATCATGTTTTAAGTATACACATGTTAAGTTCTTAAACCTTATACAAAACGCCTGGTGAGCTATTAATAAATACTGTAATAATATAAATAAATCGTGTGAAAGTTAGGATTTGGCTTATTTGTCATATCACAACTTTTTTTTTTTTAAGTTCATAGCTCGGATAAAGGACGAAAACCTGGATTTGTTGAAACATTTGCTTAATTAGAAGGAATAGATAATCGGTGTTAAGACAGTCGAACATTGAATTAGAAGGAATATATAATCGGTGTTAAGACAGTCGAACATTGAATTAGAAGGAATAGATAATTGGTGTTAAGACAGTCGAACATTGAATTAGAAGGAATAGATAATCGATGTTAAGACAGTCGAACATTGAATTAGAAGGAATAGATAATCGATGTTAAGACAGTCGAACATTGAATTAGAAGGAATAGATAATCGGTGTTAAGACAGTCGAACATTGAATTAGAAGGAATAGATAATCGGTGTTAAGACAGTCGAACATTGAATTAGAAGGAATAGATAATCGATATTAAGACAGTCGAACATTGAATTAGAAGGAATAGATAATCGATGTTAAGACAGTCGAACATTGAATTAGAAAGAATAGATAATCGGTGTTAAGACAGTCGAACATTGAATTAGAAGGAATAGATAATCGATGTTAAGACAGTCGAACATTGAATTAGAAGGAATAGATAATCGATGTTAAGACAGTCGAACATTGAATTAGAAGGAATAGATAATCGGTGTTAAGACAGTCGAACATTGAATTAGAAGGAATAGATAATCGATGTTAAGACAGTCGAACATTGAATTAGAAGGAATAGATAATCGGTGTTAAGACAGTCGAACATTGAATTAGAAGGAATAGATAATCGGTGTTAAGACAGTCGAACATTGAATTAGAAGGAATAGATAATCGGTGTTAAGACAGTCGAACATTGAATTAGAAGGAATAGATAATCGGTGTTAAGACAGTCGAACGTTGAATTAGAAGGAATAGATAATCGATGTTAAGACAGTCGAACGTTGTGTTCACATGTTTGAAGTATCAGTGACTTTTACTGATCCAGGATTGGTTAGGAAATGTTCCTAACTTCGATCTTTTTTTGGTTCGAAAACAGTTGATGTTTCAACTACTTGTTGATGACACTTAATACGGAAACGTTTGTGTGTGTCTTTACTTCAAACATGCTGAAAACATACAAACATATATTTTTTCCAGACAAACCTTGATCAGGTTAAGGGCTGATTCGATTTTCTGTGCTGTATCTATCCATCAGACTTATTTACATGCTGACTTCGCCATTTTGTGTAAGATCTACACAAAAGATATTTTAGCTGATTGAGTTCAATCCTTTCTCACGCTAGCTTCTTGGTTGAGTAAAATCCTGTAAAGCCCCATCGGGCTGCAAGGGCTGAATTTCAAGTAGTATTATACCACTTGCGGGTAGACCCCGAGGATCATTCTCTCATCTTTTGTTTTTAAATTATCTTTTATCTAAATTAGCTTTTATCGTGCTACTTACGGGACTTAGTTTTCTCCGGGCTTAACCCTTAATTTCTCCTGTAGGATACAATGCCTTTCACACTGTAATTGTGTGATTCGAATATTTGCGCAAAGTTAAACAAAGGCTTTAGCACGATACACGATAGGAAAGGCAGCTAGTCAAAAGCACCCGCCGCCAAATTTTGGGTTACTCTACCCTCATTTAACAACTGCTCGATAAGTTCGCAGTCCTTAATTTTGATCTGAAAAACTCTATGAAGCAAGCTAGTCAAAAATACCCACCGTCTATTCTTTGGTTACTGGACTATCACTTTCACAACGGCCCGATAATGCAGAGTGCGACGTTGTTGTATCGGGGCGCGAACCATGAACTTGTCAATTCAAAATCCTTCCATTCGTGATGACGAGAAACCCACTTGAAGTAAAAATGTATTCTCAATACGGCTGGTATTGGTATTGAAACTTTAATTAAAATAAAGTAGAGAACAATGTTTCGACCTTCTTAGGTCATCTTCAGGATGACAAAGAGAGTTGCAAACTCGTTGTTAACCTGAAGATGACCTGAGAAGGTCGAAACATTGTTCTGTACTTTAATTAAAATATTAATACCTATACCAGCCGTCTTGAGAATACCATACCCGCTGTTTTATTGCAACTTAACAAAATAACCTGTTCCCATGATATCTACTGAGTTAATGTTATCACGTGTTTTGGTGGTGGTGCGGATACCCGCCACATTCAGTACCAAAATTCACTTGCAGTTCATATCCTATAGTCATTATTCAAATTCATTATTTTAGAAGCTCAGATTGTGTTTCATATATTGCTTAGTTACGATGTATTTAAAGAATAATTGTGAATATTTTCAAAGCTTTATCTTCAGTGTTATAAGTGTAAGGGTTGGTTCCAAGCCTGTGTACTTGAGATTCATGAGCAGGTTTATGCACTTTGTTTAGGCTCTTTGATTGCTACTGTATAGTGTGGATTAGGCCTAGCTTAAATCTCCTGAACTGACTAACATTGACAGTTAGCATGGAAATTATAGCTGAGAACATTGCTAATAGCAAGGGTGTCCCAACCGGTGGTTCAGTGCGTTGTATGGTCATTGTAGATTTTAGTTTTATAATAGTTTTATATATTTATGCAACTGGTGTCACCAGTTACTTTAAAGTTATATGTTTAACGTATGTATTTTAGTCGCTACAGTGAATGTATCATCTAATCTATATGAATGTATGTCACGTCACTCGTGATTTCTCTAGATAGGAGTAGTCATACAAGTAAAGACACAGTGGGGGATCGCCTAGCCTAAAGCCAAGTTCATAACATTTATTACAAAAGTAGAAATATCGATTCAATCTATACTTAACTCGTTTCTGAATTTAGCTATTTTCTATCTCCGTTTTTAATATTAAACCTGTTTAATCGAAGGTGACTTGACAAATTTTTCAGTTTTCTTGTTATAATTTCAGTATACACACACTAACAACATTAGCTTATACTTCGTTGCTAAGCAACAGGACATAAGAGTCATTGTTGGAATGTGTTGACTTTTCGATATAAGTTATTAATCTTAACCGGTTTTCACCAATAATTATTCTAGGAACATCGCACTAATTAATTTCATGAATAATCTTAATGTTGATTGGCTCACAAAGGAATATATTAATGTTTGGTTGTATCGACTACATTTTTCTGTTTCTTTGTTGGTCATTCTTGATTTCGCAAACTTTATTTCAGTTAACTATGAAGGGTGAGTGAGGTTAGGGTATAGTGTATGGTCGGGGTGGTAGTACTTACCTCATCAGTATTGACAGACTATACGCTAGTATTCATGTAGGATTTGATGTTACTAATTTACTTTTCTGAATCAATTAGCAGACAAATTATTTAAAATACTACGAACAAATACGAAGTTCAATCTGCCACGTGATTCACTAACTGTTACTGAGTTATATAGTTTTGGTGAATGTGTCCTCATCTCTAACCCTGACAAGGCTTAAACACAAAGAACAAGACTCGTTTTGATACAATGCTGTATGTATGATATTTTGAGTTATAATTTTCACTGTTTTGGATAACTTGTCATTTGTGTATAAACTTAGCACTTTGTATTTGTCTGTTATCCATCACAATGTATTTTACATGAGGTCTCAGTCTGTAGCAGATACAAGTCTTACCTGAAATGGCAATCGTACTCAATATAAGGAAGCCAATCATGGATAAAACTAATAATTAAAGCTGGCAAAGAAACGAGGTTTAGTGAGCGTAACCCATATTGCAAAAAAACAAATCGACGGCAAATATTTTCTTATGTTTTATTTGACGATTTATTACAGCTGTTAGATCAGAGGAGGAATAGTATTCTGTATAACAATCCACAGTGAAATAATCACTGATGCGCTAATTTAACAGTGGTGTGACAATAACAGCTACTACTGTATTCTCTCTAGATGGCGGTTTCATCTCCAGTTAATGCGTTACGATCGTAATTTAGAGGGACAACTGGTAACAATTAAGTTGGTACTTTACTCTGATAAATGGCAACTCTAATAAATAATAGGCTGGTAATTCAGTACAATAATTGGTAAGGATGAGGCTGGTAATTCACTCGGAGAACTGGTAACGATTAAGCTGATAATTTACTCGGGTAGAGAAGGTAGTGTTTTAGTCTATTTGAACACGAGTGTTGGCTAGTAATTGGATTCTTTATGATTTAAACTAGTTTTACATACTGGATTTAGGCCCAGCATGGTCAGGTGGTTAAGATACTCGACTAGTATTCCGAGGGTCTCGGGTTTGAATCCCCGTCACACCAAACATGCTCACCATTTCAGTCGTGGGGACGTTATAACGGTCAGTCCCACTATTCGTTGGTAAAAGAGTTGGCGATGGGTGGTGATGACTAACTGCCTTCCCCCTAGTATTACCTTGCTAAATTAGGGACTACTAGCGCAGATAGTCCTCGTGTAGCTTTGCGCGAAATTAAAAAAACAAACAAACCGTACTGAATTTAAATTCTGTATTTTGTCTGTGGATTTGTAGCTTGTGACCTGTTACAGCTTAGGGTCTTTAGTTCTTTCTGAGAATAAAATAATCCGAATAATAGAATTAAAATGTTCTTAACTTCGACCGTCAACTGGAAATTTTACTTAATATTTCTCCTGGAGGGCTGAGTATGAACTAATCGTTAACGTGTAAACCCAAGGATGAAAAACTTCGCTTTATACTTTAGGGATTTTGTAGGTGCGCGAAAAGAATGATAGTCTGTTAAGTCAGAGTAGCTCAAGAGTTGATTATGAGTGTTTTTTTGATGGGACGAACAGCTCGGATTGTTATGGCCTTGTGTTAAAACACCACAACCTGAATTCTGATTTTTTGCTAAACAGCAGTACTCTCCTTGTCAATAAGTGTGTTAATATCCATACCAGCCGTTCTGAGATACATTAAACAGCAATACCTCTTGTTAGGCCTTAGTTTAAATGTTATAATTTCCTTCTTGAACCATATTATCACTGACCATACCCAATGTGACGTAAGGTGGTACATTAGAAAACGATAAATAAGAATCTATTATTAAACTTGTGCACGCGCAGAACAACTCCAATATAAGAAAATGCGTTTCCTTTGCATGCCTTGTCAAAATTAACGCTTAATAACAGAAGCGTCCCGTGGTTTACATCCTTTAAATAAAATTACTTCCAGAATACGTAATGTATAATAAAGAACATGAACTGTATGATCGTTTACTAAATCTAAACGAGGTGCGACTTTTATTTTTTCTGACAAAGTTACATGATCTTGTTTCGGTTTTAATTAGATGGAAACAGGTAAAAGTAAACTGGGATTTTCACAGGAAATGTTTTATTTTATTTTCCGACTTCCATTTGAAACATTGACTGAAAAGAAAAAGAAACCTTTATAATCCAAGTATGCGAAACGTTAAAATAATCTTATTGTTATTATAATCCAAGTATGCGAAACGTTAAAATAATCTTCTTGTTATAATATGTTTACGAGACAGGTTATTCTAATCATATTAACTTCTCCGTGAGAAAGTCCTGGACTTATGATGCTGAAAATTGGGTTTCGATGCCCATGGTGGGCACAGTATAAACAACGTATTGTGTGACTTTGTACTTAACTATCTAACCCCTACTGGCGACTTTTAGGGAACTTACCCAAATGTTCGAGTGTTTTTTGTGCATAGTTATAAAATTTGCCATCTGCGCTCTTTGTTTGTCGGAGGGAATCGAACTTCAGACTTTAGCGTTGTAAGCTCATGAAATTAACTGTGTCTCACCAGGAGACATTTTCTAGTGTGACATACTACTGTTTCTATTTTTTTCTCTTCATTTGGGGCTAATAGCTAGAGAAAATATATCACTCTTGGTCATTATCAATTCCAAGCTTATTGTGTTTTGGCACGAAATGTGGCGTGTTCACGTTAAAAAGCAACTTCCACCCACTCAGTTACAGTGGCGCCTTTTTACAGGGGTGGTGACGTAGCTGATTATTATTGTTACACAACACGCTTTACTGGTAATTATATACTTAAAAATCAACTACGAAAACAGTATAGAAAGGTCATTGGATTGTAATTCACGTGACTACTTTTTTCTGAACCACCATTGGTTAATATTTATAAGAAGTTTATAATTATTATGAAGTATTTTAAGTTATAAATAATGGGTAAAGCACTTTGCGTTCTCAAACTTGCTTATAAACTTAGCATATTTACTGTTTTTATTCTTGACTAGAAAGTTCTATTTTATGTATATAATCAATTTGGACTTAATTTACAATCGTTGATATATTTATTTTACCGTTAACTGCTTCTAGCTATAAACCATTATAAAAATACACAAAACTGACAAAGTTTCACCAGCGAGTCTCATATTTCAAAATGGCGTCACTATTACCTTTGACAGGTTAGGTAACGATAGTTTGGCTAACAGTGCTATTGGAAGAGATAATTTATATCCAACAAATATAGCTTATGGTGGGCACATTCTAATAGTTCAGTTTTCTGTGTTGTTTAAATATTTTCTCTCCCATTCAGTGGACACGTACTTTTCCAAACTTTATCCGTTTAATGATGCATTTTAAACCAAAACAGGATATGATGATATGTTGTAGAACAGACATCTGAAGTGTAAAATTCGTGATTTGTTAGGTCGGTAAACACGTGGGAAAAGGTAAGAATCGGTGCAAGTAAAAGTTAAGTTTTTAGAAATCTCTTTTCAAACGCAACGTTTAGCTTTTTGAAATTTTTCCGAGGGGAATAGATGACGGAACGAATACATAAAAGTTTTAACTAAAATATCCTAATAGAATATGACAGCCAACCAGAGTATGGTGCATGTAATAAAAGTTAGTTTTGTAATTAGAGGGTACGTTTTGATGTTACCTAATAGAATATGACAGCCAACCAGAGTATGGTGCATGTAATAAAAGTTAGTTTTGTAATTAGAGGGTACGTTTTGATGTTACCTAATAGAATATGACAGTCAACCAGAGTATGGTGCATGTAATAAAAGTTAGTTTTGTAATTAGAGGGTACGTTTTGATGTTACCTAATAGAATATGACAGTCAACCAGAGTATGGTGCATGTAATAAAAGTTAGTTTTGTAATTAGAGGGTACGTTTTGATGTTACCTGATACAATATGACAGCCAACCAGAGTATGGTGCATGTAATAAAAGTTAGTTTTGTAATTAGAGGGTACGTTTTGATGTTACCTAATAGAATATGACAGCCAACCAGAGTATGGTGCATGTAATAAAAGTTAGTTTTGTAATTAGAGGGTATGTTTTGATGTTACCTAATAGAATATGACAGTCAACCAGAGTATGGTGTATGTAATAAAAGTTAGTTTTGTAATTAGAGGGTACGTTTTGATGTTACCTGATACAATATGACAGCCAACCAGAGTATGGTGCATGTAATAAAAGTTAGTTTTGTAATTAGAGGGTACGTTTTGATGTTACCTGATACAATATGACAGCCAACCAGAGTATGGTGTATGTAATAAAAGTTAGTTTTGTAATTAGAGGGTACGTTTTGATGTTACCTGATACAATATGACAGCCAACCAGAGTATGGTGCATGTAATAAAAGTTAGTTTTGTAATTAGAGGGTACGTTTTGATGTTACCTGATACAATATGACAGCCAACCAGAGTTTGGTGTGTGTAATAAAAGTTAGTTTCGTAATTAGAGGGTACGTTTTAATGTTACCTGATACAATATGACAGCCAACCAGAGTATGGTGCATGTAATAAAAGTTAGTTTCGTAACTAGAGGGTACGTTTTGATGTTACAGAATCTTAAAACTCAAGTTTCACAAAAAATTGGACTACAATCATTGAATCCACCAACCACAATGGAGCAGCTAAATCAGGATATATCAGGAGTTTCGATAGCACTGAAGGGCGTACAGCATAGATAAACCATTGTATACATTTGTATATCCAATCATGGCTATTTACAATAAAGTTTGTTTTGATATTTGACATAAAGGCACGACACTCTTGCATAAGCAGCTAGTTAGGTGAATGTTCACACACATAAATCTTGTCACGAGAAAGGGCGAGCATGTTTGGTGTGACGGGGATTCGAACCCGCGATCCTCGGATTACGAGTCGAGTGGCTTAACCACCTGGCCATGCTGGGCTTATTATGACGGTCAATCCCACTATTCGTTAATAAAAGATAGCCCCCGACAATTGGCGATGAGTGGTGACCACTAGCTGCCTTCCCCCTAGTCTTACATTGCTAAATTAGGGACATCTAGCGCAAATATCCTTCGTGTAGGTTTGCGCTAAATTTTAAAAACAAACAAACAAACCGTTGCTATGAAAAACACCTGTTATATAAGTGACAGTTCAACACTCTGGAGCCGTGAATGTGCTGTATTGATGGCAATCCAGTCCCAATCTTCGGTCAGACAAGAGTAGCCCAAGAGTTAGTAGTGGATGCGGTTGGCAAATAGCATTCCCTCCAGTTATGGACCACTGTGCATAGGTGGCGATTCACTTTTTCCCACAATGTTAAACAAATCTAATCAAGTAATTACTTTAGCCAAATAATATATCATGTCTCTTATACTGCCAAGTCTAGTCTGTTTTCTTATTCTTTGTTGGTTAGGATTAAATCCGGCTGGACTTGTCAGAATTAGAACTTGGAGTTTGAACGAACTAATTAATGATACATCTAGGGCCCTTAAAATTATTGAATTTTTAAGGACTTTCTAAGAAATAAACAAAACATTTTATTAATAGCCCTAAAAACTTATAATAAATGTTAGTTTTAGTTACTTTAATTAAAATGCTGTCTCGATTACGTTGTATATTTGATCATATGTGAACAACTAAGTTTCATTTATTTAAAAAAAAATTAAAAACCACAAGGAAAAACATTATTATGAGACTGTAGCGAATTCATGTTTGGAAACATAATAACTAATAATAGTCCATGGGCCAAATAATTTTTTGATGTAATTTTGTGGAACAAAATCCACGAGGATTTTATTTTTCTTTTTGAAAGCTACGTTTCAGAATGTACTGATGGCCTTCTCTGTTTGGTTGTTTATTGTGTGAAAGTGAAACGTTTTTATACCTGACCCCAAATGGTAGCCAACATTTGAACGAGAAGATAAATCGTTTTTGTTTTATAATTAATTCCAGTGAGTGAGACTTGTGCTATTTTGTTTCTCATTAAATATATTATATGAAACCTGTTTTAATGCCCGTGAATACGTATGTTATAAAAATGAGTCCGTTACACTTAGTATTTTATCAGTCATTAATTATAGTTTTTGTCGTCTTTTCAGAAATATTTTGTGCACTAAAGAAACTTCCCTGATAAATTCAGACGATTTAAAATATACTTCAATGTTTCTTTTGGTAAATTGGTCAAAATAACTAGATTCAAAACATACTTATATTGATACACCTCATGTTTAATAGTTGGTTTTACTTTTTGTTTCACAGGCACTTCGGAAGTTCAAACTTACATTTTGCAGTAGATAATGACCCCTTCTTTCTCCATACGTTTTGCAATATTTTAGGCGGATCTTTCTCAATAGAAATATGATAAAACAGATGGGTAACACAGGATGATCAACAACCGGTCTTTATAGTTAAACTCTCACAACAGGAATCGAACAGATGGGAAACACGATAATCAAAAACCAGTCTTTATAGTTAAACTCTCATAACAGGAATAGAACAGATGGGTAACACGATAATCAAAAACCAGTCTTTATAGTTAAACTCTCATAACAGGAATAGAACAGATGGGTAACACGATAATCAAAAACCAGTCTTTATAGTTAAACTCTCATAACAGGAATAGAACAGATGGGTAACACGATAATCAAAAACCAGTCTTTATAGTTAAACTCTCATAACAGGAATAGAACAGATGGGTAACACGATAATCAAAAACCAGTCTTTATAGTTAAACTCTTATAACAGGAATAGAACAGATGGGTAACACGATAATCGAAAACCGGTCTTTATAGTTAAACTCTCTCAACAACAATAGAAGAAATGTGTTACACATGATAACCAAAAACTCAGTCTTTATGGGTGAACTCTCTCAACACCCATGGAAGAAATGTGTAACACATAATGATAATAAAAACTAGTCTTTATTATTAAACTCTCATTACGGCAATAGAACAGATGTGTAACATATGATGATAAAAACCCAGTCTTTGTAGTAAAACTCTTATAACAGTTATAGAACAGATATGTAACATATGATGATAAAAACCCAGTCTTTGTAGTTAAACTCTTATAACAGTTATAGAACAGATATGTAACCCATGATAATCAAATCAGTTTTTATAGTTAAACTCTTATAACAGTTATAGAACAGATATGTAACATATGATGATAAAAACACAGTCTTTGTAGTTAAACTCTTATAACAGTTATAGAACAGATATGTAACCCATGATAATCAAATCAGTCTTTATAGTTAAACTCTTATAACAGTTATAGAACAGATATGTAACCCATGATAATCAAATCAGTTTTTATAGTTAAACTCTTATAACAGTTATAGAACAGATATGTAACCCATGATAATCAAATCAGTCTTTATAGTTAAACTCTTATAACAGTTATAGAACAGATGGGTAACCCATGATAATCAAATCAGTCTTTATAGTTAAACTCTTATAACAGTTATAGAACAGATGGGTAACCCATGATAATCAAATCAGTCTTTGTAGTAAAACTCTTATAACAGTTATAGAACAGATATGTAACCCATGATAATCAAATCAGTCTTTATAGTTAAACTCTTATAACAGTTATAGAACAGATATGTAACCCATGATAATCAAATCAGTCTTTATAGTTAAACTCTTATAACAGTTATAGAACAGATGGGTAACCCATGATAATCAAATCAGTCTTTATAGTTAAACTCTTATAACAGTTATAGAACAGATATGTAACCCATGATAATCAAATCAGTCTTTATAGTTAAACTCTTATAACAGTTATAGAACAGATATGTAACCCATGATAATCAAATCAGTTTTTATAGTTAAACTCTTATAACAGTTATAGAACAGATATGTAACCCATGATAATCAAATCAGTTTTTATAGTTAAACTCTTATAACAGTTACAGAGCAGATATGTAACCCATGATAATCAAATCAGTTTTTATAGTTAAACTCTTATAACAGTTATAGAACAGATGGGTAACCCATGATAATCAAATCAGTCTTTATAGTTAAACTCTTATAACAGTTACAGAACAGATATGTAACCCATGATAATCAAATCAGTTTTTATAGTTAAACTCTTATAACAGTTATAGAACAGATGGGTAACCCATGATAATCAAATCAGTTTTTATAGTTAAACTCTTATAACAGTTATAGAACAGATGGGTAACCCATGATAATCAAATCAGTCTTTATAGTTAAACTCTTATAACAGTTATAGAACAGATGGGTAACCCATGATAATCAAATCAGTCTTTATAGTTAAACTCTTATAACAGTTATAGAACAGATGGGTAACCCATGATAATCAAATCAGTCTTTATAGTTAAACTCTTATAACAGTTATAGAACAGATATGTAACCCATGATAATCAAATCAGTTTTTATAGTTATTAAAAAGGGTTAACTGTGAGAATGGTTAGTTCTACTCATAAAGTGATACTTCCATCGGAACATTGAACTATAACATAACCTTAAGTGATTAGAATTAGGGGAGCGTATTACTGTCTCTCAAACTTGATAATGTTTCACATGATATGCATTTTCACAAATACCTGTGCTGGAATAAAGTAAACTTTGCGATTTGGAAAATACTATTTGTAGATTAAACTGGGAACATTTTCACAGGATTAGGTGAATGCTGAAAAGATGTTAACTGCTGCGAAGGGGATGATGTCCCTAAAGACGTTCAAAAAACACAAGAAGATTTAATTCTGTGTATTATCTGTGATGGACTAACAAGATACTACAACTAAGATTCATCTTGATAAAGGCAGCAGAAGTCCAGAAGTGTGGTGAATCTTGAAATATAATGTGGATAACTTTCATCTTGATAAAGGCAGCAGAAGTCCAGAAGTGTGGTGAATCTTGAAATATAATGTGGACAACTTTCATCTTGATAAAGGCAGCAGCAGAAGTGTGGTGAATCTTGAAATATAATGTGGACAACTTTCATCTTGATAAAGGCAGCAGAAGTCCAGAAGTGTGGTGAATCTTGAAATATAATGTGGACAACTTTCATCTTGATAAAGGCAGCAGCAGAAGTGTGGTGAATCTTGAAATATAATGTGGACAACTTTCATCTTGATAAAGGCAGCAGAAGTCCAGAAGTGTGGTGAATCTTGAAATATAATGTGGACAACTTTCATCTTGATAAAGGCAGCAGCAGAAGTGTGGTGAATCTTGAAATATAATGTGGACAACTTTCATCTTGATAAAGGCAGCAGAAGTCCAGAAGTGTGGTGAATCTTGAAATATAATGTGGACAACTTTCATCTTGATAAAGGCAGCAGCAGAAGTGTGGTGAATCTTGAAATATAATGTGGACAACTTTCATCTTGATAAAGGCAGCAGAAGTCCAGAAGTGTGGTGAATCTTGAAATATAATGTGGACAACTTTCATCTTGATAAAGGCAGCAGCAGAAGTGTGGTGAATCTTGAAATATAATGTGGACAACTTTCATCTTGATAAAGGCAGCAGCAGCAGAAGTGTGGTGAATCTTGAAATATAATGTGGACAACTTTCATCTTGATAAAGGCAGCAGCAGAAGTGTGGTGAATCTTGAAATATAATGTGGACAACTTTCATCTTGATAAAGGCAGCAGAAGTCCAGAAGTGTGGTGAATCTTGAAATATAATGTGGATAACTTTCATCTTGATAAAGGCAGCAGCAGAAGTCCAGAAGTGTGGTGAATCTTGAAATATAATGTGGAGACTGAACTTCATGATGTTTATTGTCCCCTTAGTTGCTGAAAACAACTCTTCAGCGACTACAACAGATAAAGGAAGTTCAACCAGTTACGATATCTACCAGTGTGCTACCGGGATGTGACACGTGTGTCAACTGATCATATCCAAAGGTATAATCATTCCGTGAATGCAAGGTTTTCTGTGTTACAGAAGTCCTTTTGGCAGAGTGACTGTTGTCCAAATTGTTGAAGAAACTTTAAACAAAGACACGAAAAGATCAGAGGACACAAACGTTTCATTCTCCCAGGGGGTGCTGTTAGCAGGAATTGTATCACAAAAGAATTCAGATTACGTGTCTCAGATACCTCAGACGAATGATCCAAGTATAGACCTCTGTTTTATCTCGGACTGGTTTAGAATCATCAGGAGTGAGACGGGATGGTGTGCAACCACACACGGAGAATAGCTTGATGGACAAAATGAGTTGATCTACTGGCAGTGTTGTGACTGAAACAGTTCGAAAGAACCTTCTATAAATTAAACTAAAGTGATAAAGGCGTACTCTAATTTCAAACATAAACGAATAGCATCTGATAATGCATCAGAGAAATTCTTATGACTGCTTACCAAAGTTGTAGCTGAAGATATTCAGTGACAAACAGAATGTGAAGAAATCCAAGATTACTAATAATGAAGTTATTCCAAATATCCGACCACAAATTTTTGGGACACGTGGTATTAGTTTAGTTGTAGGAATTTGGATACGAGACAGTTCCTACAGCATATGTTAGGCTCATTTAGGTATTGTCTAACTGTGATGGCACAATAAAAAAGACAAATACAGCAGTAGTAGCAATGCATCTGGAGAAACGAACATCTGCAAAAGTGGCTTCTTCATCCATTTGTGTGTATAATACATGAAATAGCTTATTTAAACAGGATAAATGTGGAACATAAAACGGTGGGACAGCGGTAACTTAGGATTTACAATGATGAAATCAGGGGTTCGATTCCTATCGGTAGACACAGCATATATAGCCTGATGCGGTTTTGCTATAAGAAAACACATAAAACAGTCAGAGAACTTTCACAGTCCATATTCACGGTTGAATCAGACAATAAAAAAAAAGAATTGTTTGACGTGTGTAAAGATAAGTTAATCAAGACTGCAGAAAGGGTGGACAAGAGGTCTGCGATTTTTGTTCAAGAAGATGGTTTCAGTTCAAGCAATACAGAAGTGGTGAAGATTCCTTCAATGAGGCAGCGAGTAAAAGGACGAGTGAAAGTTTCTGACAAATGAGTTGAAAACTCTTACCTCAAAAAGTAAAGTCTTAAAGTAACGTTAGGAGGTCAGTACTGAAAACTGTATGAACAAGGGAATTATATATTTGGAGATTTATTGAAGGCAACATGAGGCTAATTATTCATAGTAAACACGCATTTGAAGTTCATGTAGGGGACGTTGTGTTTGAAGATATTGACCTGTTCTTTATTTGTCTAGCGTTCTACAAAGACATTGACAATATTTTCATCAGATGTGGCACTGAATACTGTATCCAATTAAGTTACTTTGGAAACACTTGGACAGAACACATGTACTGCACTTTTAGGACTACATCCTTTTACAGGCTGCAACTCTAAGGTTGCTTTTGGTGATCGTGTAAAAATGGCAGAACTTCAATTAATCGCATCAGAGAGTGTTTTCAAAACAGCTGTGTTAGATCTTGGAAGAGACTATAAAGTTCGTCATGAACAACATCTAGTGCTCTAAGAATTCATCTGTTGATTTGTTGCACTACAATCCAGAATTAAAGAAGTTAATGAAATTAGGAATCAACTATTTAGGATGAAGTAAGAATTTGTCGAGTCAGAACAGCTGCCCCCACGTGAGGACACATCATATCTTCAGGCAGAACGAGCCAACTACCAGACAGCAATGTGATGAAGAAGTCTGGAGGAGCAGCTACATCTTACCATCACCTGAAAGTCAATAGGTGCTGGAATATGGACAACTAGTTCTACACTAGATGTGGGGCTCCCAGGTCTAGACGACATTCTGAAATTTGTGGTGTAGAAATACAACGAGAAACACGAGCTGCCAAAATACCATAAATAAAATATTCACCAGCCTGTGAACTTGAAACGTGTGAAAACATAATCAACAAAAAACACTGGTTTTGTGTCACACTTGTTTTGTTAGTCAACAAAAACACTGGCTTTGTGTCACACTTGATTTGTTAGTCAACAAAAACACTGGCTTTGCGTCACACTTGATTTGTTAGTCAACAAAAGCACTGGCTTTGTGTCTCACTTGCTTTGTTAGTCAACAAAAACACTGTATTTGTGTCTCACTTGCTTTGTTAGTCAACAAAAACACTGGCTTTGTGTCTCACTTGATTTGTTAGTCAACAAAAACACTGGCTTTGTGCCTCACTTGATTTGTTAGTCAACAAAAACACTGGCTTTGTGTCTCACTTGTTTTGTTAGTCACCTAATTTAGCAATATAAACGCTACCGATCTCTTTAATCTGGTGTTCTGTACTGAGAGGTATTGATATATTAAAGTTTTATCTCATTCTCAAGTATTGGATTTAACATTTTTATGTATATACACGATATGGTACGATTTTTCCATCAATGTCAGCCAAGCAACATTAATATTAATTCGTTATTGCTGGTTGCTATAGAGAAAGTTATGTACAGAGTTATATCATTGATAACAAAAATAATATATTTTAATAATTCTCACTAACACAGATCTAACTAAGTTTGTGTAACACGCAACCTTTCGATAACTTAATAAATAAATACTGATTTAGAACACATTCTCAGCATAATTACATTTTAACAGTGTTTTATCATATTTTATTTATATTTTAAGGGTGTGGTCTGGCCCTGAATATTATTACAGTGTAAATGTAATAACACTTATTTCACGGTAAATGTTCTGTTTTGTTGTAATTAATTACCATAAGTAAATCAACTCATTGCTTCTAAATTATTGGACTAAATCAAAACATTTTTGGGAATTGGAGAGTTTTGAAAATTGTGCTATTTTAAATATTAAATAACAAGCTACTCCGTTGGAAGATCCACTAGACATTTTCGATAGCGAGGGACTTTCACCTTTCAAAAAACATACGGGCATTTTGCTCCCTTAGTTGGTACGAATGGCCAACTTTTACAGATCTGCTTCATGAACTAAACTTTGAACTGTATCAGGTATTACCAGCGAGTAAGACTAAGAACGTATGTCTTGATATAGTAAGTATATTGTTGATGTTGTTTATTGGAAGCTATATTGAACTGTACCCTAATTTTCTCCCAAATAATTCTAAATTTAATGCAAATATAATTCATGTTCTAGTTTGAAAGTCTGTTTAAAGTAGTATAGTAAGTAAGCTAACAAACAAACAAAAAACAAACTTCAAACTGACGAGAGTAGGCTCTCTTGGTTTCAAGATTATTCTTGGTGTTTAATACCTGTGTACTATTAGTCGTAGTATATGTCTGTTGTCATAGCAAATGTGTGTGTGAGTGGGTTAACCGAGTTATAATTAATTTGTATGTTTAGGTTTAAATAACATTGTTAATTAGTTAAGAATAATCAAAACTCTTAATGATAACTAGAATAAAGTGACTCGATATCCTGCAAAACTAAAAGATAAGTAGGCTTAATAGTTTATTTAAAATAGTGTTTACGTACTGTCAAACAACCTCGCTTAACCGTTAACGTCAACGAAGTAGACGGGGGAAAATGTGATGCAAGTTCTGGTTAAATTACTTTTTGATTTATAAGTACTTGGAATTATGTACTGCAACAATCTCATGTTTCTAAGAGCCAAGGGATCTTCGCGGATAGCTGACAATGCCATAGAAACTCCTTTATCAAAGATCGGATGGATATGCTTGGCTGAGGATCGACTGCTACCAAAAGCATTGCGAATGTCTGGGCATTGTTTGGGTATTTTGTACATATACTCTTTAAAGGATGTGCAGGAAATAAGTGATAAAATATTTAAAACAGAACCATCAGGTGTTTCAGTCACTGTTGTCGTATAGGCCCTAGGGACTATAGTAAAGGTTTTATTCATCGGTAGTTCTCTCTGTTGTAGTTGCTAGTGTCTGAACTTTTCTGTATATTAGTTTTATTTTAAAGTAATACACTACAAACAACTACTATGCACATTATGTGCAGCCAAAACTTTCTATTACTTTAAGTAACGAACTTCATTTTTCGTAAGATAGCGCTGCGCTATGGAACTGGGAAAATTATGCATTTAAGATGCCTTTACCAAACTTTAAAATTTACACACGTACACTTTCAAAGACAAAGAAGACATTTTTACTCATTTAACTTTCGCAACTACCTTTTAATTTATAGTATGAGGTGTAGTTCACTGGCATGTTGAATGGAGGGATGTCAACATTTCCCAACTTCTGTTCTTAAACGAATAAGTAACGCGCTGAAGTAATGTTGACCATGAATATATTAGTTTCTACTATAATTATGTTACTGTTCATCTAAGTAATTCGTTGTCTTTTCAATGACTGAAGTTGGTTGGTTTTTTAATTATCATGTTTGTTTGTTTTTTCGTTCAGAAGAAATGCAAAGTCGTTTGGCCAGTTTATTTAGTATTTTGAATATAATTCACGATATAATACTAGAATGTGTATTGTAAGTACAAACAGAAACTGTACAAAGTTGTTCTGGTAAGTTCAGTTGAGTGGTTAGCGTTCTGTACTATGTATCCTAGGTTCCTTGGTCCTGTTACAGTACTTTAAGGTCGTGGACGCATTATAAAAGTGACAGACAAATCCCAATATTCTGTTAGAGTAGCCTACGAGGTGCTTGGAGATAGTATTGACTACAGTGTTCGAAATAAAACTTACAGACTGGGTTCTCCGCAAGGAACTAAAGTTATCCGTACTGTAATAAACAAATTAGTTCAGTAATAAACAGTGTAAACTTGCTACATTATTCTAAATTAGATATAGTCGTGGAACGTTCATTAGTTGATAGAAAGTTGTGATTTTGTGAAAGTGTTTTGAATAGCAAAGCGAGACCTCTTTCTTTCAACCAGTCAGGAACCTTGGAACGATCCTTTACGTTTATTTTGATCATATTTGTCTGGTCTTCCTTTTGGAAGACTTCTTTTTTACTTTTTTCTCGTCCGTCCAACAAAGGCAAAGATAAAAAATAAAGCTTTCTTAGCCATTACAGAACCAAATCGTACATCGAAAAACAGTATCTGATGTCTTGAAACGCGCAAAGTGTAAATAGTACAAACGAACATGGATTATCAAAATATTTTGATTAGTGACCTGTTGTTGGTCGTAAATTGTGACAGGTTTTCAAGACGTTATAAGGAACACTTACAGTATTTATACCAATATTCAGTGTGAGCAGTGTAAAGGTCAGTTACTCAGGATACGTTATTTAAATTATTAAATTCTTTATAAATAGTCGCATCCTGGCGAAGCCATTCATGTTTGTATTCAGAAACGTTGGTTTTTACAACCATGTATAACCTTGAATATCAAACTCGCAAGGTGTACTGGGGTATTTTAATAATATACATACAAAATAAAGTTAACCCTAGTTGTGACAGCCCACAATATGTTTTCATTACTCGACTTTTACTTTGCCACATTATTATTTTCTTCGCTGTCTTAGAGTACAATTGTAACACGTGTTATTATTGATATCATAAACCACGATGGTGCTTCATAATAGGGAACGCACATAATTTAAACAATTAGTACAACGTCCGGCAAAAAAAAAAAACAATAAAAAAACACCTTAAACAGTAAAGATTCAGTTAAAAAAACATTTCAAAATCTGTACTGTTGAGTACTAGGCTGTGCACATAAAAATGCAAAAAAAAAATCATGCATGTTGAACTTACAAGGAAAAGAAAATCCGATTTGTAATTCTTATAATTATTTTAATACCAGTTTACAACAAAAGTGGCTTGGTATACTGCACCCAAACCTATTGTAGAGTATTAAATAAGATACTGTGAATTGGTATACTGCACCCAAACCTATTGTAGAGTATTAAATAAGGTACTGTGACTTGGTATACTGCACCCAAACCTGTTGTGGAGCATTAAATTAGTACTGTGGCTTGGTATACTGCACCCAAACCTGTTGTGGAGCATTAAATAAGGTACTGTGGCTTGGTATACTGCACCCAAACCTGTTGTGGAGCATTAAATAAGGTACTGTGGCTTGGTATACTGCACCCAAACCTGTTGTGGAGCATTAAATAAGGTACTGTGGCTTGGTATACTGCACCCAAACCTGTTGTGGAGCATTAAATAAGGTACTGTGACTTGGTATACTGCACCCAAACCTGTTGTGGAGCATTAAATAAGGTACTGTGGCTTGGTATACTGCACCCAAACCTGTTGTGGAGCATTAAATAAGGTACTGTGGCTTGGTATACTGCACCCAAACCTGTTGTGGAGCATTAAATAAGGTACTGTGACTTGGTATACTGCACCCAAACCTATTGTAGAGTATTAAATAAGGTACTGTGGCTTGGTATACTGCACCCAAACCTGTTGTGGAGCATTAAATAAGGTACTGTGACTTGGTATACTGCACCCAAACCTGTTGTGGAGCATTAAATAAGATACTGTGGCTTGGTATACTGCACCCAAACCTGTTGTGGAGCATTAAATAAGATACTGTGGCTTGGTATACTGCACCCAAACCTGTTGTGGAGCATTAAATAAGGTACTGTGGCTTGGTATACTGCACCCAAACCTGTTGTGGAGCATTAAATAAGGTACTGTGGCTTGGTATACTGCACCCAAACCTGTTGTGGAGCATTAAATAAGATACTGTGGCTTGGTATACTGCACCCAAACCTGTTGTGGAGCATTAAATAAGGTACTGTGGCTTGGTATACTGCACCCAAACCTGTTGTGGAGCATTAAATAAGGTACTGTGGCTTGGTATACTGCACCCAAACCTGTTGTGGAGCATTAAATAAGGTACTGTGGCTTGGTATACTGCACCCAAACCTGTTGTGGAGCATTAAATAAGGTACTGTGGCTTGGTATACTGCACCCAAACCTGTTGTGGAGCATTAAATAAGGTACTGTGGCTTGGTATACTGCACCCAAACCTGTTGTGGAGCATTAAATAAGATACTGTGGCTTGGTATACTGCACCCAAACCTATTGTAGAGTATTAAATAAGATACTGTGACTTGGTATACTGCACCCAAACCTGTTGTGGAGCATTAAATAAGATACTGTGGCTTGGTATACTGCACCCAAACCTGTTGTGGAGCATTAAATAAGATACTGTGGCTTGGTATACTGCACCCAAACCTGTTGTGGAGCATTAAATAAGATACTGTGGCTTGGTATACTGCACCCAAACCTGTTGTGGAGCATTAAATAAGGTACTGTGGCTTGGTATACTGCACCCAAACCTGTTGTGGAGCATTAAATAAGGTACTGTGGCTTGGTATACTGCACCCAAACCTGTTGTGGAGCATTAAATAAGGTACTGTGGCTTGGTATACTGCACCCAAACCTGTTGTGGAGCATTAAATAAGGTACTGTGGCTTGGTATACTGCACCCAAACCTGTTGTGGAGCATTAAATAAGATACTGTGGCTTGGTATACTGCACCCAAACCTGTTGTGGAGCATTAAATAAGATACTGTGACTTGGTATACTGCACCCAAACCTGTTGTGGAGCATTAAATAAGATACTGTGGCTTGGTATACTGCACCCAAACCTGTTGTGGAGCATTAAATAAGATACTGTGGCTTGGTATACTGCACCCAAACCTGTTGTGGAGCATTAAATATACTGTGGCTTGGTATACTGCACCCAAACCTGTTGTGGAGCATTAAATAAGGTACTTGGTATACTGCACCCAAACCTGTTGTGGAGCATTAAATAAGATATATACTGCAATAACTGTGGCTTGGTATACTGCACCCAAACCTGTTGTGGAGCATTAAATGTACTGTGGCTTGGTATACTGCACCCAAACCTGTTGTGGAGCATTAAATAAGGTACTGTGGCTTGGTATACTGCACCCAAACCTGTTTGGAGCATTAAATAAGATACTGTGGCTTGGTATACTGCACCCAAACCTGTTGTGGAGCATTAAATAAGGTACTGTGGCTTGGTATACTGCACCCAAACCTGTTGTGGAGCATTAAATAAGATACTGTGGCTTGGTATACTGCACCCAAACCTGTTGTGGAGCATTAAATAAGGTACTGTGGCTTGGTATACTGCACCCAAACCTGTTGTGGAGCATTAAATAAGATACTGTGGCTTGGTATACTGCACCCAAACCTGTTGTGGAGCATTAAATAAGATACTGTGGCTTGGTATACTGCACCCAAACCTGTTGTGGAGCATTAAATAAGATACTGTGGCTTGGTATACTGCACCCAAACCTGTTGTGGAGCATTAAATAAGGTACTGTGACTTGGTATACTGCACCCAAACCTGTTGTGGAGCATTAAATAAGGTACTGTGACTTGGTATACTGCACCCAAACCTGTTGTGGAGCATTAAATAAGATACTGTGGCTTGGTATACTGCACCCAAACCTGTTGTGGAGCATTAAATAAGATACTGTGGCTTGGTATACTGCACCCAAACCTGTTGTGGAGCATTAAATAAGATACTGTGGCTTGGTATACTGCACCCAAACCTGTTGTGGAGCATTAAATAAGGTACTGTGGCTTGGTATACTGCACCCAAACCTGTTGTGGAGCATTAAATAAGATACTGTGGCTTGGTATACTGCACCCAAACCTGTTGTGGAGCATTAAATAAGATACTGTGGCTTGGTATACTGCACCCAAACCTGTTGTGGAGCATTAAATAAGATACTGTGACTTGGTATACTGCACCCAAACCTGTTGTGGAGCATTAAATAAGATACTGTGACTTGGTATACTGCACCCAAACCTGTTGTGGAGCATTAAATAAGATACTGTGACTTGGTATACTGCACCCAAACCTGTTGTGGAGCATTAAATAAGATACTGTGACTTGGTATACTGCACCCAAACCTGTTGTAGAGTATTAAATAAGGTACTGTGACTTGGTATACTGCACCCAAACCTGTTGTGGAGCATTAAATTAGATACTGTGACTTGGTATACTGCACCCAAACCTGTTGTGGAGCATTAAATAAGGTACTGTGGCTTGGTATACTGCACCCAAACCTGTTGTGGAGCATTAAATAAGATACTGTGACTTGGTATACTGCACCCAAACCTGTTGTGGAGCATTAAATAAGATACTGTGACTTGGTATACTGCACCCAAACCTGTTGTGGAGCATTAAATAAGATACTGTGGTTTGGTATACTGCACCCAAACCTGTTGTGGAGCATTAAATAAGATACTGTGACTTGGTATACTGCACCAAAACCTATTGTAAATTACTAAATTAGGTACTGTGGCTTGGTATACTGCACCCAAACCTGTTGTGGAGCATTAAATAAGGTACAGTGGCTTGGTATACTGCACCCAAACCTGTTGTGGAGCATTAAATAAGATACTGTGACTTGGTATACTGCACCCAAACCTGTTGGAGCATTAAATAAGATACTGTGACTTGGTATACTGCACCCAAACCTGTTGTGGAGCATTAAATAAGATACTGTGGCTTGGTATACTGCACCCAAACCTGTTGTGGAGCATTAAATAAGATACTGTGGCTTGGTATACTGCACCCAAACCTGTTGTGGAGCATTAAATAAGGTACTGTGGCTTGGTATACTGCACCCAAACCTGTTGTGGAGCATTAAATAAGATACTGTGGCTTGGTATACTGCACCCAAACCTGTTGTGGAGCATTAAATAAGATACTGTGGCTTGGTATACTGCACCCAAACCTGTTGTGGAGCATTAAATAAGATACTGTGGCTTGGTATACTGCACCCAAACCTGTTGTGGAGCATTAAATAAGATACTGTGGCTTGGTATACTGCACCCAAACCTGTTGTGGAGCATTAAATAAGATACTGTGGCTTGGTATACTGCACCCAAACCTGTTGTGGAGCATTAAATAAGGTACTGTGACTTGGTATACTGCACCCAAACCTGTTGTAGAGTATTAAATAAGGTACTGTGACTTGGTATACTGCACCCAAACCTGTTGTGGAGCATTAAATTAGTACTGTGACTTGGTATACTGCACCCAAACCTATTGTAGAGTATTAAATAAGATACTGTGACTTGGTATACTGCACCCAAACCTATTGTAGAGTATTAAATAAGGTACTGTGACTTGGTATACTGCACCCAAACCTGTTGTGGAGCATTAAATAAGATACTGTGACTTGGTATACTGCACCCAAACCTGTTGTGGAGCATTAAATAAGATACTGTGGTTTGGTATACTGCACCCAAACCTGTTGTGGAGCATTAAATAAGATACTGTGGTTTGGTATACTGCACCCAAACCTGTTGTGGAGCATTAAATAAGATACTGTGGCTTGGTATACTGCACCCAAACCTGTTGTGGAGCATTAAATAAGATACTGTGGCTTGGTATACTGCACCCAAACCTGTTGTGGAGCATTAAATAAGATACTGTGGCTTGGTATACTGCACCCAAACCTGTTGTGGAGCATTAAATAAGGTACTGTGGCTTGGTATACTGCACCCAAACCTGTTGTGGAGCATTAAATAAGGTACTGTGGCTTGGTATACTGCACCCAAACCTGTTGTGGAGCATTAAATTAGGTACTGTGGCTTGGTATACTGCACCCAAACCTGTTGTGGAGCATTAAATTAGGTACTGTGGCTTGGTATACTGCACCCAAACCTGTTGTGGAGCATTAAATAAGATACTGTGGCTTGGTATACTGCACCCAAACCTGTTGTGGAGCATTAAATAAGGTACTGTGGCTTGGTATACTGCACCCAAACCTGTTGTGGAGTATTAAATAAGATACTGTGACTTGGTATACTGCACCCAAACCTGTTGTGGAGCATTAAATAAGATACTGTGGCTTGGTATACTGCACCCAAACCTGTTGTGGAGCATTAAATAAGGTACTGTGACTTGGTATACTGCACCCAAACCTGTTGTAGAGTATTAAATAAGGTACTGTGACTTGGTATACTGCACCCAAACCTGTTGTGGAGCATTAAATTAGTACTGTGACTTGGTATACTGCACCCAAACCTATTGTAGAGTATTAAATAAGGTACTGTGACTTGGTATACTGCACCCAAACCTGTTGTGGAGCATTAAATAAGATACTGTGACTTGGTATACTGCACCCAAACCTGTTGTGGAGCATTAAATAAGATACTGTGGTTTGGTATACTGCACCCAAACCTGTTGTGGAGCATTAAATAAGATACTGTGACTTGGTATACTGCACCCAAACCTTTTGTAAAGTACTAAATTAGGTTCTGTGAAAGTCATAGAGGTATTGAAAAGTCTATTTGTTTTTTCTGTGTTTCACATAAACTAAAATATATCATAAGTCTGTTGTAAATGGTGTTATGATGATCCCTTGAAGCTAGCTTTCTTATAAATACCTGTTGTTTCTTTATAGAGCTTCAGTAAAGGGTGAAGTGGGAATTACCCACCAATAATAGATGAACATTAGATTATTGTAAAATCTATATAATCACTGCTTTGTACACTATACGATTGGTGTATTTAGGGAGCCGACCATTATATATGAAGTAAGGAGTCCAATGATAAATTACATACATGATAAAAACTCATTACATCCATTCGTAGAATGGATATTTTAAAATACATGGAAGTTTATTTAAAGCGATGTTTTAGGCATTTATGTTTTATTATCAAAATTAATTGTTTTGCTGGTAAATACGTGAAGATTGTGTTTTAGTCTAGACTTGTCCATTCCTGTTCGTTATATAATTTGGTGTACTTAGTGAAGATTGTGTTTTAGTCTAGACTTGTCCATTCCTGTTCGTTATATAATTTGGTGTACTTAGTGAAGATTGTGTTTTAGTCTAGACTTGTCCATTCCTGTTCGTTATATAATTTGGTGTACTTAGTGAAGATTGTGTTTTAGTCTAGACTTGTCCATTCCTGTTCGTTATATAATTTGGTGTACTTAGTGAAGATTGTGTTTTAGTCTAGACTTGTCCATTCCTGTTCGTTATATAATTTGGTGTACTTAGTGAAGATTGTGTTTTAGTCTAGACTTGTCCATTCGTGTTCGTTATATAATTTGGTGTACTTAGTGAAGATTGTGTTTTAGTCTAGACTTGTCCATTCCTGTTCGTTATATAATTTGGTGTACTTAGTGAAGATTGTGTTTTAGTCTAGACTTGTCCATTCCTGTTCGTTATATAATTTGGTGTACTTAGTGAAGATTGTGTTTTAATCTAGACTTGTCCATTCCTGTTCGTTATATAATTTGGTGTACTTAGTGAAGATTGTGTTTTAGTCTAGACTTGTCCATTCCTGTTCGTTATATAATTTGGTGTACTTAGTGAAGATTGTGTTTTAGTCTAGACTTGTCCATTCCTGTTCGTTATATAATTTGGTGTACTTAGTGAAGATTGTGTTTTAGTCTAGACTTGTCCATTCCTGTTCGTTATATAATTTGGTGTACTTAGTGAAGATTGTGTTTTAGTCTAGACTTGTCCATTCCTGTTCGTTATATAATTTGGTGTACTTAGTGAAGATTGTGTTTTAGTCTAGACTTGTCCATTCCTGTTCGTTATATAATTTGGTGTACTTAGTGAAGATTGTGTTTTAGTCTAGACTTGTCCATTCCTGTTCGTTATATAATTTGGTGTACTTAGTGAAGATTGTGTTTTAGTCTAGACTTGTCCATTCCTGTTCGTTATATAATTTGGTGTACTTAGTGAAGATTGTGTTTTAGTCTAGACTTGTCCATTCCTGTTCGTTATATAATTTGGTGTACTTAGTGAAGATTGTGTTTTAGTCTAGACTTGTCCATTCCTGTTCGTTATATAATTTGGTGTACTTAGTGAAGATTGTGTTTTAGTCTAGACTTGTCCATTCCTGTTCGTTATATAATTTGGTGTACTTAGTGAAGATTGTGTTTTAGTCTAGACTTGTCCATTCCTGTTCGTTATATAATTTGGTGTACTTAGTGAAGATTGTGTTTTAGTCTAGACTTGTCCATTCCTGTTCGTTATATAATTTGGTGTACTTAGTGAAGATTGTGTTTTAGTCTAGACTTGTCCATTCCTGTTCGTTATATAATTTGGTGTACTTAGTGAAGATTGTGTTTTAGTCTAGACTTGTCCATTCCTGTTCGTTATATAATTTGGTGTACTTAGTGAAGATTGTGTTTTAGTCTAGACTTGTCCATTCGTGTTCGTTATATAATTTGGTGTACTTAGTGAAGATTGTGTTTTAGTCTAGACTTGTCCATTCCTGTTCGTTATATAATTTGGTGTACTTAGTGAAGATTGTGTTTTAGTCTAGACTTGTCCATTCCTGTTCGTTATATAATTTGGTGTACTTAGTGAAGATTGTGTTTTAGTCTAGACTTGTCCATTCCTGTTCGTTATATAATTTGGTGTACTTAGTGAAGATTGTGTTTTAGTCTAGACTTGTCCATTCCTGTTCGTTATATAATTTGGTGTACTTAGTGAAGATTGTGTTTTAGTCTAGACTTGTCCATTCCTGTTCGTTATATAATTTGGTGTACTTAGTGAAGATTGTGTTTTAGTCTAGACTTGTCCATTCCTGTTCGTTATATAATTTGGTGTACTTAGTGAAGATTGTGTTTTAGTCTAGACTTGTCCATTCCTGTTCGTTATATAATTTGGTGTACTTAGTGAAGATTGTGTTTTAGTCTAGACTTGTCCATTCCTGTTCGTTATATAATTTGGTGTACTTAGTGAAGATTGTGTTTTAGTCTAGACTTGTCCATTCCTGTTCGTTATATAATTTGGTGTACTTAGTGAAGATTGTGTTTTAGTCTAGACTTGTCCATTCCTGTTCGTTATATAATTTGGTGTACTTAGTGAAGATTGTGTTTTAGTCTAGACTTGTCCATTCCTGTTCGTTATATAATTTGGTGTACTTAGTGAAGATTGTGTTTTAGTCTAGACTTGTCCATTCCTGTTCGTTATATAATTTGGTGTACTTAGTGAAGATTGTGTTTTAGTCTAGACTTGTCCATTCCTGTTCGTTATATAATTTGGTGTACTTAGTGAAGATTGTGTTTTAGTCTAGACTTGTCCATTCCTGTTCGTTATATAATTTGGTGTACTTAGTGAAGATTGTGTTTTAGTCTAGACTTGTCCATTCCTGTTCGTTATATAATTTGGTGTACTTAGTGAAGATTGTGTTTTAGTCTAGACTTGTCCATTCCTGTTCGTTATATAATTTGGTGTACTTAGTGAAGATTGTGTTTTAGTCTAGACTTGTCCATTCCTGTTCGTTATATAATTTGGTGTACTTAGTGAAGATTGTGTTTTAGTCTAGACTTGTCCATTCCTGTTCGTTATATAATTTGGTGTACTTAGTGAAGATTGTGTTTTAGTCTAGACTTGTCCATTCCTGTTCGTTATATAATTTGGTGTACTTAGTGAAGATTGTGTTTTAGTCTAGACTTGTCCATTCCTGTTCGTTATATAATTTGGTGTACTTAGTGAAGATTGTGTTTTAGTCTAGACTTGTCCATTCCTGTTCGTTATATAATTTGGTGTACTTAGTGAAGATTGTGTTTTAGTCTAGACTTGTCCATTCCTGTTCGTTATATAATTTGGTGTACTTAGTGAAGATTGTGTTTTAGTCTAGACTTGTCCATTCCTGTTCGTTATATAATTTGGTGTACTTAGTGAAGATTGTGTTTTAGTCTAGACTTGTCCTTGTCCATTCCTGTTCGTTATATAATTTGGTGTACTTAGTGAAGATTGTGTTTTAGTCTAGACTTGTCCATTCCTGTTCGTTATATAATTTGGTGTACTTAGTGAAGATTGTGTTTTAGTCTAGACTTGTCCATTCCTGTTCGTTATATAATTTGGTGTACTTAGTGAAGATTGTGTTTTAGTCTAGACTTGTCCATTCCTGTTCGTTATATAATTTGGTGTACTTAGTGAAGATTGTGTTTTAGTCTAGACTTGTCCATTCCTGTTCGTTATATAATTTGGTGTACTTAGTGAAGATTGTGTTTTAGTCTAGACTTGTCCATTCCTGTTCGTTATATAATTTGGTGTACTTAGTGAAGATTGTGTTTTAAGTCTAGACTTGTCCATTCCTGTTCGTTATATAATTTGGTGTACTTAGTGAAGATTGTGTTTTAGTCTAGACTTGTCCATTCCTGTTCGTTATATAATTTGGTGTACTTAGTGAAGATTGTGTTTTAGTCTAGACTTGTCCATTCCTGTTCGTTATATAATTTGGTGTACTTAGTGAAGATTGTGTTTTATCTAGACTTGTCCATTCCTGTTCGTTATATAATTTGGTGTACTTAGTGAAGATTGTGTTTTAGTCTAGACTTGTCCATTCCTGTTCGTTATATAATTTGGTGTACTTAGTGAAGATTGTGTTTTAGTCTAGACTTGTCCATTCCTGTTCGTTATATAATTTGGTGTACTTAGTGAAGATTGTGTTTTAATCTAGACTTGTCCATTCCTGTTCGTTATATAATTTGGTGTACTTAGTGAAGATTGTGTTTTAGTCTAGACTTGTCCATTCCTGTTCGTTATATAATTTGGTGTACTTAGTGAAGATTGTGTTTTAGTCTAGACTTGTCCATTCCTGTTCGTTATATAATTTGGTGTACTTAGTGAAGATTGTGTTTTAGTCTAGACTTGTCCATTCCTGTTCGTTATATAATTTGGTGTACTTAGTGAAGATTGTGTTTTAGTCTAGACTTGTCCATTCCTGTTCGTTATATAATTTGGTGTACTTAGTGAAGATTGTGTTTTAGTCTAGACTTGTCCATTCCTGTTCGTTATATAATTTGGTGTACTTAGTGAAGATTGTGTTTTAGTCTAGACTTGTCCATTCCTGTTCGTTATATAATTTGGTGTACTTAGTGAAGATTGTGTTTTAGTCTAGACTTGTCCATTCCTGTTCGTTATATAATTTGGTGTACTTAGTGAAGATTGTGTTTTAGTCTAGACTTGTCCATTCCTGTTCGTTATATAATTTGGTGTACTTAGTGAAGATTGTGTTTTAGTCTAGACTTGTCCATTCCTGTTCGTTATATAATTTGGTGTACTTAGTGAAGATTGTGTTTTAGTCTAGACTTGTCCATTCCTGTTCGTTATATAATTTGGTGTACTTAGTGAAGATTGTGTTTTAGTCTAGACTTGTCCATTCCTGTTCGTTATATAATTTGGTGTACTTAGTGAAGATTGTGTTTTAGTCTAGACTTGTCCATTCCTGTTCGTTATATAATTTGGTGTACTTAGTGAAGATTGTGTTTTAGTCTAGACTTGTCCATTCCTGTTCGTTATATAATTTGGTGTACTTAGTGAAGATTGTGTTTTAGTCTAGACTTGTCCATTCCTGTTCGTTATATAATTTGGTGTACTTAGTGAAGATTGTGTTTTAGTCTAGACTTGTCCATTCCTGTTCGTTATATAATTTGGTGTACTTAGTGAAGATTGTGTTTTAGTCTAGACTTGTCCATTCCTGTTCGTTATATAATTTGGTGTACTTAGTGAAGATTGTGTTTTAGTCTAGACTTGTCCATTCCTGTTCGTTATATAATTTGGTGTACTTAGTGAAGATTGTGTTTTAGTCTAGACTTGTCCATTCCTGTTCGTTATATAATTTGGTGTACTTAGTGAAGATTGTGTTTTAGTCTAGACTTGTCCATTCCTGTTCGTTATATAATTTGGTGTACTTAGTGAAGATTGTGTTTTAGTCTAGACTTGTCCATTCCTGTTCGTTATATAATTTGGTGTACTTAGTGAAGATTGTGTTTTAGTCTAGACTTGTCCATTCCTGTTCGTTATATAATTTGGTGTACTTAGTGAAGATTGTGTTTTAGTCTAGACTTGTCCATTCCTGTTCGTTATATAATTTGGTGTACTTAGTGAAGATTGTGTTTTAGTCTAGACTTGTCCATTCCTGTTCGTTATATAATTTGGTGTACTTAGTGAAGATTGTGTTTTAGTCTAGACTTGTCCATTCCTGTTCGTTATATAATTTGGTGTACTTAGTGAAGATTGTGTTTTAGTCTAGACTTGTCCATTCCTGTTCGTTATATAATTTGGTGTACTTAGTGAAGATTGTGTTTTAGTCTAGACTTGTCCATTCCTGTTCGTTATATAATTTGGTGTACTTAGTGAAGATTGTGTTTTAGTCTAGACTTGTCCATTCCTGTTCGTTATATAATTTGGTGTACTTAGTGAAGATTGTGTTTTAGTCTAGACTTGTCCATTCCTGTTCGTTATATAATTTGGTGTACTTAGTGAAGATTGTGTTTTAGTCTAGACTTGTCCATTCCTGTTCGTTATATAATTTGGTGTACTTAGTGAAGATTGTGTTTTAGTCTAGACTTCTAGACTTGTCCATTCCTGTTCGTTATATAATTTGGTGTACTTAGTGAAGATTGTGTTTTAGTCTAGACTTGTCCATTCCTGTTCGTTATATAATTTGGTGTACTTAGTGAAGATTGTGTTTTAGTCTAGACTTGTCCATTCCTGTTCGTTATATAATTTGGTGTACTTAGTGAAGATTGTGTTTTAGTCTAGACTTGTCCATTCCTGTTCGTTATATAATTTGGTGTACTTAGTGAAGATTGTGTTTTAGTCTAGACTTGTCCATTCCTGTTCGTTATATAATTTGGTGTACTTAGTGAAGATTGTGTTTTAGTCTAGACTTGTCCATTCCTGTTCGTTATATAATTTGGTGTACTTAGTGAAGATTGTGTTTTAGTCTAGACTTGTCCATTCCTGTTCGTTATATAATTTGGTGTACTTAGTGAAGATTGTGTTTTAGTCTAGACTTGTCCATTCCTGTTCGTTATATAATTTGGTGTACTTAGTGAAGATTGTGTTTTAGTCTAGACTTGTCCATTCCTGTTCGTTATATAATTTGGTGTACTTAGTGAAGATTGTGTTTTAGTCTAGACTTGTCCATTCCTGTTCGTTATATAATTTGGTGTACTTAGTGAAGATTGTGTTTTAGTCTAGACTTGTCCATTCCTGTTCGTTATATAATTTGGTGTACTTAGTGAAGATTGTGTTTTAGTCTAGACTTGTCCATTCCTGTTCGTTATATAATTTGGTGTACTTAGTGAAGATTGTGTTTTAGTCTAGACTTGTCCATTCCTGTTCGTTATATAATTTGGTGTACTTAGTGAAGATTGTGTTTTAGTCTAGACTTGTCCATTCCTGTTCGTTATATAATTTGGTGTACTTAGTGAAGATTGTGTTTTAGTCTAGACTTGTCCATTCCTGTTCGTTATATAATTTGGTGTACTTAGTGAAGATTGTGTTTTAGTCTAGACTTGTCCATTCCTGTTCGTTATATAATTTGGTGTACTTAGTGAAGATTGTGTTTTAGTCTAGACTTGTCCATTCCTGTTCGTTATATAATTTGGTGTACTTAGTGAAGATTGTGTTTTAGTCTAGACTTGTCCATTCCTGTTCGTTATATAATTTGGTGTACTTAGTGAAGATTGTGTTTTAGTCTAGACTTGTCCATTCCTGTTCGTTATATAATTTGGTGTACTTAGTGAAGATTGTGTTTTAGTCTAGACTTGTCCATTCCTGTTCGTTATATAATTTGGTGTACTTAGTGAAGATTGTGTTTTAGTCTAGACTTGTCCATTCCTGTTCGTTATATAATTTGGTGTACTTAGTGAAGATTGTGTTTTAGTCTAGACTTGTCCATTCCTGTTCGTTATATAATTTGGTGTACTTGAAGATTGTGTGAAGATTGTTATATAATTTGGTGTACTTAGTATTGTGTCTAGACTTGTCCATTCCTGTTCGTTATATAATTTGGTGTACTTAGTGAAGATTGTGTTTTAGTCTAGACTTGTCCATTCCTGTTCGTTATATAATTTGGTGTACTTAGTGAAGATTGTGTTTTAGTCTAGACTTGTCCATTCCTGTTCGTTATATAATTTGGTGTACTTAGTGAAGATTGTGTTTTAGTCTAGACTTGTCCATTCCTGTTCGTTATATAATTTGGTGTACTTAGTGAAGATTGTGTTTTAGTCTAGACTTGTCCATTCCTGTTCGTTATATAATTTGGTGTACTTAGTGAAGATTGTGTTTTATTGTGTCTAGACTTGTCCATTCCTGTTCGTTATATAATTTGGTGTACTTAGTGAAGATTGTGTTTTAGTCTAGACTTGTCCATTCCTGTTCGTTATATAATTTGGTGTACTTAGTGAAGATTGTGTTTTAGTCTAGACTTGTCCATTCCTGTTCGTTATATAATTTGGTGTACTTAGTGAAGATTGTGTTTTAGTCTAGACTTGTCCATTCCTGTTCGTTATATAATTTGGTGTACTTAGTGAAGATTGTGTTTTAGTCTAGACTTGTCCATTCCTGTTCGTTATATAATTTGGTGTACTTAGTGAAGATTGTGTTTTAGTCTAGACTTGTCCATTCCTGTTCGTTATATAATTTGGTGTACTTAGTGAAGATTGTGTTTTAGTCTAGACTTGTCCATTCCTGTTCGTTATATAATTTGGTGTACTTAGTGAAGATTGTGTTTTAGTCTAGACTTGTCCATTCCTGTTCGTTATATAATTTGGTGTACTTAGTGAAGATTGTGTTTTAGTCTAGACTTGTCCATTCCTGTTCGTTATATAATTTGGTGTACTTAGTGAAGATTGTGTTTTAGTCTAGACTTGTCCATTCCTGTTCGTTATATAATTTGGTGTACTTAGTGAAGATTGTGTTTTAGTCTAGACTTGTCCATTCCTGTTCGTTATATAATTTGGTGTACTTAGTGAAGATTGTGTTTTAGTCTAGACTTGTCCATTCCTGTTCGTTATATAATTTGGTGTACTTAGTGAAGATTGTGTTTTAGTCTAGACTTGTCCATTCCTGTTCGTTATATAATTTGGTGTACTTAGTGAAGATTGTGTTTTAGTCTAGACTTGTCCATTCCTGTTCGTTATATAATTTGGTGTACTTAGTGAAGATTGTGTTTTATTGTGTTTTAGTCTAGACTTGTCCATTCCTGTTCGTTATATAATTTGGTGTACTTAGTGAAGATTGTGTTTTAGTCTAGACTTGTCCATTCCTGTTCGTTATATAATTTGGTGTACTTAGTGAAGATTGTGTTTTAGTCTAGACTTGTCCATTCCTGTTCGTTATATAATTTGGTGTACTTAGTGAAGATTGTGTTTTAGTCTAGACTTGTCCATTCCTGTTCGTTATATAATTTGGTGTACTTAGTGAAGATTGTGTTTTAGTCTAGACTTGTCCATTCCTGTTCGTTATATAATTTGGTGTACTTAGTGAAGATTGTGTTTTAGTCTAGACTTGTCCATTCCTGTTCGTTATATAATTTGGTGTACTTAGTGAAGATTGTGTTTTAGTCTAGACTTGTCCATTCCTGTTCGTTATATAATTTGGTGTACTTAGTGAAGATTGTGTTTTAGTCTAGACTTGTCCATTCCTGTTCGTTATATAATTTGGTGTACTTAGTGAAGATTGTGTTTTAGTCTAGACTTGTCCATTCCTGTTCGTTATATAATTTGGTGTACTTAGTGAAGATTGTGTTTTAGTCTAGACTTGTCCATTCCTGTTCGTTATATAATTTGGTGTACTTAGTGAAGATTGTGTTTTAGTCTAGACTTGTCCATTCCTGTTCGTTATATACTTATTTGGTGTACTTAGTGAAGATTGTGTTTTAGTCTAGACTTGTCCATTCCTGTTCGTTATATAATTTGGTGTACTTAGTGAAGATTGTGTTTTAGTCTAGACTTGTCCATTCCCTGTTCGTTATATAATTTGGTGTACTTAGTGAAGATTGTGTTTTAGTCTAGACTTGTCCATTCCTGTTCGTTATATAATTTGGTGTACTTAGTGAAGATTGTGTTTTAGTCTAGACTTGTCCATTCCTGTTCGTTATATAATTTGGTGTACTTAGTGAAGATTGTGTTTTAGTCTAGACTTGTCCATTCCTGTTCGTTATATAATTTGGTGTACTTAGTGAAGATTGTGTTTTAGTCTAGACTTGTCCATTCCTGTTCGTTATATAATTTGGTGTACTTAGTGAAGATTGTGTTTTAGTCTAGACTTGTCCATTCCTGTTCGTTATATAATTTGGTGTACTTAGTGAAGATTGTGTTTTAGTCTAGACTTGTCCATTCCTGTTCGTTATATAATTTGGTGTACTTAGTGAAGATTGTGTTTTAGTCTAGACTTGTCCATTCCTGTTCGTTATATAATTTGGTGTACTTAGTGAAGATTGTGTTTTAGTCTAGACTTGTCCATTCCTGTTCGTTATATAATTTGGTGTACTTAGTGAAGATTGTGTTTTAGTCTAGACTTGTCCATTCCTGTTCGTTATATAATTTGGTGTACTTAGTGAAGATTGTGTTTTAGTCTAGACTTGTCCATTCCTGTTCGTTATATAATTTGGTGTACTTAGTGAAGATTGTGTTTTAGTCTAGACTTGTCCATTCCTGTTCGTTATATAATTTGGTGTACTTAGTGAAGATTGTGTTTTAGTCTAGACTTGTCCATTCCTGTTCGTTATATAATTTGGTGTACTTAGTGAAGATTGTGTTTTAGTCTAGACTTGTCCATTCCTGTTCGTTATATAATTTGGTGTACTTAGTGAAGATTGTGTTTTAGTCTAGACTTGTCCATTCCTGTTCGTTATATAATTTGGTGTACTTAGTGAAGATTGTGTTTTAGTCTAGACTTGTCCATTCCTGTTCGTTATATAATTTGGTGTACTTAGTGAAGATTGTGTTTTAGTCTAGACTTGTCCATTCCTGTTCGTTATATAATTTGGTGTACTTAGTGAAGATTGTGTTTTAATCTAGACTTGTCCATTCCTGTTCGTTATATAATTTGGTGTACTTAGTGAAGATTGTGTTTTAGTCTAGACTTGTCCATTCCTGTTCGTTATATAATTTGGTGTACTTAGTGAAGATTGTGTTTTAGTCTAGACTTGTCCATTCCTGTTCGTTATATAATTTGGTGTACTTAGTGAAGATTGTGTTTTAAGTCTAGACTTGTCCATTCCTGTTCGTTATATAATTTGGTGTACTTAGTGAAGATTGTGTTTTAGTCTAGACTTGTCCATTCCTGTTCGTTATATAATTTGGTGTACTTAGTGAAGATTGTGTTTTAGTCTAGACTTGTCCATTCCTGTTCGTTATATAATTTGGTGTACTTAGTGAAGATTGTGTTTTAGTCTAGACTTGTCCATTCCTGTTCGTTATATAATTTGGTGTACTTAGTGAAGATTGTGTTTTAGTCTAGACTTGTCCATTCTTAGTGTTCGTTATATAATTTGGTGTACTTAGTGAAGATTGTGTTTTAGTCTAGACTTGTCCATTCCTGTTCGTTATATAATTTGGTGTACTTAGTGAAGATTGTGTTTTAGTCTAGACTTGTCCATTCCTGTTCGTTATATAATTTGGTGTACTTAGTGAAAATTGTGTTTTAGTCTAGACTTGTCCATTCCTGTTCGTTATATAATTTGGTGTACTTAGTGAAGATTGTGTTTTAGTCTAGACTTGTCCATTCCTGTTCGTTATATAATTTGGTGTACTTAGTGAAGATTGTGTTTTAGTCTAGACTTGTCCATTCCTGTTCGTTATATAATTTGGTGTACTTAGTGAAGATTGTGTTTTAGTCTAGACTTGTCCATTCCTGTTCGTTATATAATTTGGTGTACTTAGTGAAGATTGTGTTTTAGTCTAGACTTGTCCATTCCTGTTCGTTATATAATTTGGTGTACTTAGTGAAGATTGTGTTTTAATCTAGACTTGTCCATTCCTGTTCGTTATATATAATTTGGTTACATAGAAACTACAAATATTTACTTTATTTTCAAACAAATCTCTGACAATCTACAGTTGCAACATAACATTTTACATCTCGAACTAATATGATCAGTTATTCAATCATCATGAACCATAACAGCTATTTTATTATTATTGCAATGTATAAAGTTAGCTGACTTATCAAGTTATCTTTTGCTATAGTTGAGCATAAATACCAGCAAACAAGATAAATAAAAACCAAGAATGTAAAAATTGCAAACAGTGGTAATAAAAACAAAGTAAACAAGGCAAGAAATAGTGTAAACTATTTACTTGAACAACAAATCCCTATTTTAACTCCAACAAATGTAATTCTAGATAACAGCATAGAGCAAAATAGGGTTTTTTAGTTTGAGTAAATAATGTTTACAACATATCCAAAACTGATTAGTTACTGGAGCAAAATAGGGGTTTGTAGTTTGAGTAAATACTGTTTACAACATATCCAGAACTGATTAGTTACTGGAACAAAATAGAGGTTTGTAGTTTGAGTAAATAATGTTTACAACATATCCAAAACTGATTAGTTACTGGAGCAAAATAGGGGTTTTTAGTTTGAGTAAATAATGTTTACAACATATCCAAAACTGATTAGTTACTGTAGCCAAAATAGGGGTTTGTAGTTTGAGTAAATAATGTTTACAACATATCCAAAACTGATTAGTTACTGGAGCAAAATAGGGGTTTGTAGTTTGAATAAATAATGTTTACAACATATTCAGAACTGATTAGTTACTGTAGCCAAAATAGGGGTTTGTAGTTTGAGTAAATAATGTTTACAACATATCCAAAACTGATTAGTTACTGGAGCAAAATAGGGGTTTTTAGTTTGAGTAAATAATGTTTACAACATATCCAGAACTGATTAGTTACTGTAGCCAAAATAGGGGTTTGTAGTTTGAGTAAATAATGTTTACAACATATCCAGAACTGATTAGTTACTGGAGCAAAATAGTGGTTTTTAGTTTGAGTAAATAATGTTTACAACATATCCAGAACTGATTAGTTACTGGAGCAAAATAGGGGTTTTTAGTTTGAGTAAATAATGTTTACAACATATCCAAAACTGATTAGTTACTGGAGCAAAATAGGGGTTTGTAGTTTGAGTAAATAATGTTTACAACATATCCAAAACTGATTAGTTACTGGAGCCAAAATAGGGGTTTGTAGTTTGAGTAAATAATGTTTACAACATATCCAAAACTGATTAGTTACTGGAGCCAAAATAGGGGTTTGTAGTTTGAGTAAATAATGTTTACAACATATCCAGAACTGATTAGTTACTGGAGCAAAATAGGGGTTTGTAGTTTGAGTAAATAATGTTTACAACATATCCAAAACTGATTAGTTACTGGAGCAAAATAGGGGTTTGTAGTTTGAATAAATAATGTTTACAACATATCCAGAACTGATTAGTTACTGTAGCCAAAATAGGGGTTTGTAGTTTGAGTAAATAATGTTTACAACATATCCAAAACTGATTAGTTACTGGAGCAAAATAGGGGTTTTTAGTTTGAGTAAATAATGTTTACAACATATCCAGAACTGATTAGTTACTGTAGCCAAAATAGGGGTTTGTAGTTTGAGTAAATAATGTTTACAACATATCCAGAACTGATTAGTTACTGGACCAAAATAGGGGTTTGTAGTTTGAGTAAATAATGTTTACAACAAAACCAGAACTGATTAGTTACTGGACCAAAATAGGGGTTTGTAGTTTGAATAAATAATGTTTACAACATATCCAGAACTGATTAGTTACTGGAGCAAAATAGGGGTTTGTAGTTTGAATAAATAATGTTTACAACATATCCAGAACTGATTAGTTACTGTAGCCAAAATAGGGGTTTGTAGTTTGAGTAAATAATGTTTACAACATATCCAAAACTGATTAGTTACTGTTTTTACGCCACCTATATTCAGTTGTTTTTAATTCTCAATTTTTTATTTATCTTGTAAGAAACTTAGGTTTATTTATGTCTTCATTCTTCCTGCCTTAATATTCTCAGCTAGTTAAAATAACTCTCAGTATTCTGGTGACATTATGTAGTTTTTATTATTACATCTCCTGAAAATCAGAACATGGTATACATAGAGAAACGACTCGAAATTTATATTGTTTTCGCCAAGTTTCGGCCCGGCATGGCCAGGTGGTTAAGGCACTCGACTCGTAATCTGAGAATCGCGGGTTCGAATTTCTGTTACACCAAACGTGCTAGCCCCTTTCAGTCTTGGGGCGTTGTAATGTTACGGCTAATCCCACTATTCGTTAGTAGAAGAATAGCCCAAGAGCTGGCGGTGGGTAGTCATGACTAGCTGCCTTCCCTATAGTCTTTCACTGCAAAAGTAGGGACAGCTAGCGCAGATAGCCCTCGAGTAGCTTTGCGCGAAATTCAAATCGGATCCTATGACGGTCCAGACTTCTAGCTAGTACTGGAACGTGGGGTTTGGGCTACTCTTTTACCAACGAATAGTGGGATTGATCGTCACATTATAACGCCCCCACGGCTGAAACGGCGAGCATATTTGGAGTTAGGGAGATTCAAACCCGCGACTCTCAGATTACGAGTCGAGTGCCGTAAGCACCTGGCTATGCCGGGTCCATGGGATCTGACAGTTTAGTTTTTCGGCGATAATTTTGTGTGTCCTGGACAACCATTTATTGTGGACACCACAACTATTATCTTTCAGTTTATCATTTATAGATGAGGGACAGAAAGCGTCTGTTGTCTTAGAGAAACTTTGTGCGAAATTTTACGAACAACAATTATAGATAATTCTCATAGTGGTAATCCATGTTCTTTAAATATATTTGTACCGTCTCACGTGACTACTACTCTTCAAATGGGAAGCTGTTTAATAGTGTTGATGTGTTACCAGTAGTGGTACCTTCTGGCTCATTGTATATTGATTTAAAAAATGTGTGTGTTTTGGCCCAGAGAGACAGGGACGCCTAGTGTGATGCGCATATCACAAGCTTGTATTGATCAGTAGCAGCCATTCAGGGAATGGGGGAAGAGACATGTGTTGTTTTCAATTTTCAATATGGAATAGTTTACGTGGTTTGTAACTGAACTCTGTTGTAGTCTAAGCACAGCAAGGACTGTTCATATGTCGCTATGATGTTTTATCGTAACCCTAATATGCAGATACTAGTTTTCAAGTGTTTGATAAATAATATATTGTTTTTGATGGTATTGTACTTTGGTTCTCTGTAAGATTTTGTATATTCTGTATCATGTTGTATCGGTATAAAGGTGTAATATTTTTTAGGATCACGTGCGACATAAAATGTGTTTAAAAGCCTGAACCAACTGCGTAACAGTCAGATTCATTAAGGTTATCATTTACGCATAGACGGTCTAATATATCAAAGTTCAAACCTTGATGGCTCATCTAGTGGATAAACGAGTGTGACATTAACATTGCGGAGTTTTCTGGGTTAAATAGGATTTGAATACATATTTAAAACTATTTTCCTGAGTTTTATAGTAAGTATAAAGTGAACTGAAACAAATAGTACAAAATATTTCAAATAATGGGAATTACAACAACATTTACAAATTAAAGTTATGACAACACTTACTAGAATTACACTGTTCAAAATAAGGACTTTGTTTCCATGCGGAGTGACACTCGAAGAGATCTGAAACAGTTTAAGATAAGTGTGTTTGTCGTGATGACGAGAAATTCACTTGAAATAAAATTGTGTTCTCAAGACAGCTGGTGTAGGTATTAATACACAGACCTAATCAGTCATCTTCAGGTTGTGTTCTCAAGACAGCTGGTGTAGGTGTTAAAACACAGACCTAATCAGTCATTTTCAGGTTGTGCTCTCAAGACAGCTGGTGTAGGTATTAAAACACAGACCTAATCAGTCATCTTCAGGTTGTGTTCTCAAGACAGCTGGTGTAGGTATTAATACACAGACCTAATCAGTCATCTTCAGGTTGTGTTCTCAAGACAGCTGGTGTAGGTATTAAAACACAGACCTAATCAGTCATCTTCAGGTTGTGTTCTCAAGACAGCTGGTGTAGGTATTAATACACAGACCTAATCAGTCATCTTCAGGTTGTGTTCTCAAGACAGCTGGTGTAGGTATTAAAACACAGAACAATGTTTAGACCTAATCAGTCATCTTCAGGTTGACGAAAACATGTGTTTTTCTTGTAGCTAAGCCGCATCGGGCTATCCACTTATTTTATTTAGTGTTGTAAATCTGTAGATTGACCGCTGTCCCAGCGGGGAAGTAAAACAAGACTTGTTACCGTTTAATTCAACAACCAAATGTCTATTGTATTGCTTTCTAAAATCATAGATAAAGGAAATTTGTTTATTATTTTACTTAACGAAGTTTAAGAAACGTACCTCAGTTGAATTGAACGTAAGAAACGTCTTGCTTTCTCGTTTGTTTTCGTGGATTGGTAGGTTTTCAGATCTCAATTGCTGTGGTTGACCAATGATAGATTAGGTTTACAAAAAAAACATGGTATGGCGAGATTCCTCGTTGCTAAGGGTTCTACAAGTAAAGGAACACGTATAACTACAAACTAACACTGATAAAAGGGGAGATTCTAATAATTTTAACGTGTATGATAGCCATAGAAAAATTAAGGCAAAAGCAAGCAAACAAACTGGGACACTTGTAAACCAGTTAGGACAGTCTTTAAGATGTTTACACATCACACTAGTGTCATTTTCTCACAACGCTGATTCTTTGATACTATAATAAAAGTTGCATTACGAATAGGAATAGCAGTTGTTATAGATAGGTGTATTCATTTTGTTATTGTTATAAATAGGCGTATTCATTTTGTTATTGTTATAAATAGGCGTATTCATTTTGTTATTGTTATAAATAGGCGTATTCATTTTGTTATTGTTATAAATAGGTGTATTCATTTTGTTATTGTTAAAAATAGGTGTATTCATTTTGTTATTGTTATAAATAGGCGTATTCATTTTGTTATTGTTATAAATAGGTGTATTCATTTTGTTATTGTTATAAATAGGTATATTGATTTTGTTACTTTTTAGTCTCATTTATGTCATAACTTTCTCAAATAGTTGAACTACAATAAAAACAGATCATCTGTTTCTTTTTGGGTAACCTTATGTTTGTATGAATGTCGGATAGTTTCTTGTCATTTGACAAACTTTTGAAAAGTGTGCTCAGAGTTAAGACCTCAACTCGGACTGTGCAACTCCTGAATATTCACATTTTTACTTTCAAGCCAGGTAGGAATCAATTGTATTTTGTAATAGAGAGCCCGCTAGGTTTGTTGTAGATAACATAATATTGTATAACACGTTAACCTGGTATGTTTGTGGTAGATAACATTATATTGTAGGACAACACGTTAACCTGGTATGTTTGTGGTAGATAACATAATATTGTATAACACGTTAACCTGGTATATTTATGGTAGATAACATTATATTGTAGGACAACACGTTAACCTGGTATGTTTGTGGTAGATAGCATTATATTATAATGCAGAAAAGCTGCGTTCACATTCGCAGCTGGATACTGGACATACAAGCAAAATTTTCATGAGAAGAAACACTTCACTAAACATCTGCTGGTTGTTTCATGCATTTTACAGTAAGCATCCTTCGTACCTTTCAGAGATACTGCTTTTGTTGTTCCTTTGAACATGGGCAACTGAAACTCGAGCTGTTGTGCAGAGATTTCTGGGTAGAAGTTTATAACCGAGTTGTCAATCTTGCCAGATGTTCTCAAGTGCTACATATTGCCTCAAGTCATTGTTGTCTGCTTTGGATCTAGTGGTCAGATGTTCTATGACTGTGTTCACAAATTCAAAATAACAGGTTAACGCGTTAACCTGCTAGGTTTCTGGTAGATAACACAAATATTGTTGAAGAACACGTTAACCTGGTATGTTTGTGGTAGATAACATTATATTGTTAAAGAACACGTTAACCTGGTATGTTTGTGGTAGATAACATTATATTGTTGAAGAACACGTTAACCTGGTATGTTTGTGGTAGATAACATTATATTGTTGAAAACATGTTAACCTGGTATGTTTGTGGTAGATACCATTATATTGTTGAAGAACACGTTAACCTGGTATGTTTGTGGTAGATAATATTATATTGTTAAAGAACACGTTAACCTGGTATGTTTGTGGTAGATAACATTATATTGTTGAAGAACACGTTAACCTGGTATGTTTGTGGTAGATAACATTATATTGTTGAAAACATGTTAACCTGGTATGTTTGTGGTAGATACCATTATATTGTTGAAGAACACGTTAACCTGGTATGTTTGTGGTAGATAATATTATATTGTTGACAACACGTTAACCTGGTATGTTTGTGGTAGATACCATTATATTGTTGAAGAACACGTTAACCTGGTATGTTTGTGGTAGATAAGATTATATTGTTGACAACACGTTAACCTGGTATGTTTGTGGTAGATACCATTATATTGTTGAAGAACACGTTAACCTGGTATGTTTGTGGTAGATAACATTATATTGTTGACAACATGTTAACCTGGTATGTTTGTGGTAGATAACATTATATTGTTGACAACATGTTAACCTGGTATGTTTGTGGTAGATAACATTATATTGTTGACAACATGTTAACCTGGTATGTTTGTGGTAGATAACATTATATTGTTGACAACATGCTTTTCTGGTTGTTAATAAAATATTAAACGCCATTATGACCTTGGGATTTCTGATATTCGTTAAAAGACAATTTTATTATAGTTTTTAGCCTGCCTAGTGCAAAGAAGGTAGCTAACCTTTATCAGTTAAAGATGTACGTGTCATATTTTAACAACCCTTTCTTAACAGTTTTATTAACTGTTGTCTTTTATTGTCTCTACCTTTCAAATATGTTGTATTCACACTTTCAAAGTTTCACTACAGACTGGTCAGGCGTGGCTTAAAGGTTAGAGTTCTTCGACTGTGAATTTGTTGCTTCATAGGTCGTGACTCCTTTACCTTTAAACGCAATCACGCACTTTTGGACCACGAGGGTGTGATACTATGAAGGTCAGGTCAGGTCAGGTTAGTGAGAGAAATTACGATATGGTTTATCGAGTCAAAATTATTGACGGCTATGCGTGTTGTTTTGTGGACAATAAACAACAATCAAAGATACAGATAATGTCTGTAGGTTCAGTGATGTTGTTAGACCAACAAATATACCTAAAGTTATTGTGTTCTCAACTGGTTCTGAATCAGAAAGTTATGATAATTCCACATGTTCCTATTTGTTATTTATTTCACTTTTGTGATAATGATAATTAGTCAGAAATAGATATTCCATGAAGGAAATCCAGGGGTCGCTATAACTCCATTCAAACCAGAAAGTGTTGCTGCAGTAACAAGTCTAATGCTTGTCGTTGACTTGTTTGAAATATTTAGTCAGGAAATATATACCTACCATAATCAAACTGCAGAGAAACATAAAATGTCATCCTAAGTACTTCAATGGTCTGAAGGTACACAGACAGACATAAAGAAATTCCTAGGCCTTATTCTACTAATGGAACAGAAAAGAAAATATAACTGGAAAGATTATTGGTCAACAGATCCTCTTTTGATTGGTTCAGTACTGGTGTTTCAGTAATAATCAGAAAATGGATGAATCTTCAGGCAGGCTCTTCAAAATTCAACCACTCACTACTGGATTATTTCTTCAGTGAATTCAGACCAATATACAAACAACAGTTTTCATTGCCTGAGGACATCATGGAGAGGACATCTACGATTCCAAAAATACGACCCTACAGAAATTGTAAAACGTGATTTGCTCGTGAGAATGGTGTACAAGAGTGACATAGGTTATACAACATGGAAATTTGTACTGGTGAGGAGAAAACTTGGATGAAACTATTCTATCAGTTCTAATTTTGGTATATTGTTATTGTATATCCCATTAAATTGAAAGTTTTGTACTCTTATTTCCATGTTCTCTAATCTTTTAAGTGATAGTATTATATTTATTTAAAAAGTCTTAGATGTGATATATAGCAATACATATACAGTAACACTGCATTGGAAAAAATATCTTAGGTGTGGAAACAAGGTATGGTCAAATAAGTGTTGAACGTTCTTTAAAATCTTTATCAGTGCTATAAGTGTAGCTACCAGTTTGGTCGTCAATTTTTATTTCATTCCTTTAAGTCACACACAGAATCATTTTGCTACACCTTTTTGTCGTATCTAAGGTGTTTGTTTTTTAATACAAGAAAGTAGCATTCGATAGTAACCCATATGTGCAACTCTATTATTCGGAACAGCCCTATACGTTACAGAACCAATGAAATATATGTTCGTTCCTCTACATAGAATTTTCTCAATCCATACCAGATGTTTTTACTTATGTATTTTTCTCTTCACGGATTCTTTCAAAGTATTTGTTTTGAATTTCGCGTAAAGCTACATGAGGGCTATCTGCGCTAGCCGTCCCTAATTTAGCAGTATAAGACTAGAGGAAAGGCAGCTAGTCATCATCACTCACCGCCAACTCTTGGGCTACTCTTTTACCAACGAATAGTGGGATTGACTGTAACATTATGACGCCACCACGGCTGAAAGGGCGAGCATGTTTGGTGTGATGGAAAAAACAGTACTAATAACTTCATTCATAGTAATGCTGTAAAATTTAGATTAACAGTTTCTTGTCTTCGCCTATATATACTGATACAGCCATATCGATCACCATTATTTAAACTAATGGCTTAAATTAATATCACGTGACCATAAACGGTCTTTCATTGAGACAATTTCATCAAAGTTAAATAATTTCTGATTAAAAGTTGGAAATGAACCTTTCTGATTCTTTTGAAAACTTGATCTGGAAAGTACTTAACTAATTTGTTTTTTGGTTCTAACCAATTTGATCTGAAAAGTACTTAACTAATTTGTTTGGTTCTAACCAATTTGATCTGGATAGTACTTAACTAATTTGTTTGGTTTTAACCAATACTTGAACGTTCTTACCCTTGTGCTCGTTCCTTCCCCATATAGTTTTGCTGCTCTAAATCAACCATCTTTAATGTGAATGAAAAAAACTAAAAACGGTCAACTTTTTATCTCAGGTGAAAAGTGATAAAAGTTTTAGATGGATAGCTCACGTGACCTTTTTGCGTAGGTTTGTGGGAAAAGTTTGGTTAAAATTGAGCTGTTTTTTTTTTTTTTTAAATAACTTTGCACACATGGCGTATATTTAAACCAAATTTGACATCTATTTGTGAGTAGTAAATATCTAATCGTGTACCATATTTTTTTTAAACATGTTTTTCTATCAAATGCATTTTTATTACTAAGTGAGAAAAAAGAAAGAAAACATTGGAAGAAATTCAATCAGAACTGGAGATGTTATAACTTGTTATTTTTCTTAGCGGATTGCCTTGGTATTAGGTATGTAAAGTGAGTGTAGGTTGTGAGTACTTACCCTGGAAAATGTGTCATTGTTTGAATTGCCACAGTTCGAGAAGGTGGGTATATCGTTAAAGTATCACTCATATTAATAAAAGAGTTTATCCTGCAGGTTGTCTTTGTTGTTCGACACTATCGTGTGTTTTGGTTTCATAGGAAGTTTTAGCCACAGTCGAACCCTGAAATAAGAGAACCTAGGTCTGTTGCTAGTACAGCCTGTGTTTGCATATTTTTAAACACTTGGTTCTAGGATTAGGTGGCGTTTTACTTGCCTTTCAGTATTAAAACCATGTGAAAAATTAAAACGTTCTGTTTAATATTCACTTACTGTGTCGTGTCTGCTGAGTAATAGGCTAGATATTTTCTAAAGGAAAAAAAAATCTGATTTCTGAGCTTTTCTAGATGTTTCAGTGTTTTCCAAATATTGTAAGCTGAGCGTTAAAAATATTTTTTACTGTATCTGTTAAAATGCCTCGTGTGTTTTCTAAGAAACACGCTAATCTACTCGCTTTTAATTTAGTTGAAAATAGAATATATAACTTGTGAGTTACGAATGGTATACAAAAAATATGTCGGCTATGATTTTCCTCAGGTATTGATGGAATGGAAGGTTCCATATATCGCAAGTTTTTATCTTTAGTTTGAGTCGTGACATAAACTTCAGTTTATTTTATAGTGTGTAGGTGTTTGTTGCCGCGATTCGGGACGTCTTGTTAAATATAATGCTAGGAGCACTTAATATAATTTTAAAATCTTCGCTTTATTTGGTCACAGACACTACTTACTGTAGCGCTTCATGAATAGTATACAGTGTTCTCGTCATTCAGATCACAGAGAGTTCCAAAATCAAATTGCAACTGTTTATAAGATATATTCGCCACCACGTATTTATATTAAAATATAAATAACACGATAACTAACTTTGGTAAAATGTTAATATCTAGTCTTATTTCTAACGTGTAAGTTTAATGGTGAGAGTCACTTAACCCTAACAACGTTGTGTTTGATATTGAAATCTATTTCTGTCAACAAAACATTTTTGTATAAATATTTATTAAAGTAGCGGAACGAGCGATCTATCAATCTGTCTTTTAGTGGAAATAGGATTGCATAATTGTAAAAATGATGCGATTTGCTCTAGTATCTTTAACTTGAACTTGAGAAAACTCAAGGTCTTATGTATAGTTTAGCCAATCACAGATAACTTACATTCTATTTCAGCTAATTAAAAATACCTTATAGTGTATTTCAACCAATCACAAACACTAACCACCAGGGGCGTAGATTTTTTTTACACGTGAAGGGGGGATGATTTTTGCAACCACTTATGTGGACTGTTCAATTTGCAAATTTGTAATCTCTGATTACGTGAACCTGAAAGCTGTAAACATGCAGTCACAGAGTAATCTTGTTGCCAGGATACTTCAAGGTTTCCATGTAACTTTGTACAAATGAGGTGTTGTGAACAGTTTTCAAAATGTTAATAGAATAAAGACAAATGTGTCACAAATTAACTGCCACATGAATCTATTCCTGCACAGTATAAAAGATGGCCATTATATTTGACAAGTTTACTAATAATTTTCATTGCATGAGTTACGTTGTCAAATATTAATAAAATTAGTAATTACCCTTGATAATTTCATATCTACTGAAAAACTGTTCATGTTCTTTGATAAAAATAATTAAAATGTCTTTGTGAACTCTTGAAAATTACACATCAATACAATGTAGCACATAATTATTCATACTTTTCATTGAAGTAAGATTAATTTAGTCCTCTAGTCTACATGTTCTCAAACGTAAACTTCCTTTGTGATGATCTGTTTATGAATTCTTTCATAAGCTCTTCTATATTTATCTTGTCGACCCCATCTTTGTGAGTGTGACAAACTGCCACATGGTTGAGGCGGCACTGAGACATAGTTGACCTTAACCACATATTCAACTGTCTTAATGCAGAAAAGCTGCGTTCACGTTCACAGCTGGATACTGGACATACAAGCAAAATTTTCATGAGAAGAAACACTTTACTAAACATCTGCTGGCTTGTTTCATGCATTTTACAGTAAGCATCCTTCGTACCTTTCAGAGATACTGCTTTTGTTGTTCCTTTGAACATGGGCAACTGAAACTCGAGCCGTTGTGCAGAGATTTCTGGGTAGAAGTTTATAACCGAGTTGTCAATCTTGCCAGATATGATCATGTTCTCAAGTGCTAGATATTGCCTCAAGTCATTGTTGTCTGCATTGGATCTAGTGGTCAGATGTTCTATGACTGTATCCACAAATTCAAAATATTGGCTTCTGTAGTAATCTCTAGCTGTTGCAGAATGGTGTGCTGAGCCATCACCTGTGATCCTTCTGGGAGGTCTACGAATGCGTGGTAGTTCAATAGGCACAAGATCTTGGGAAGTTACCTCTTTCTCAGCTTCATCAATTATCTTGTTGTAATTTTCCTCTGTCCGCAATACCCGCAATTGCTCAACTGTCATTGCAGATACTTTAGTCATGCCAGATACTGTCGCTGATTTTGCTTGGAATGCACGGTTTAGTTCCTTTAATGCAGCTAATGGATGTTGAGCCATCAACAATCCTAAAACTATCTTTCCTTTGTCAAATCTGTCTAACAGACCTCGTGCTTTCACTGCTACATCTGATTTTTCATTTGCTAATTCAGAGAAAGAATCAACAATGTCACTGTAGTGATTATTGGCACATGTAATTGCGGATAGGCGGTATAACCAGCGTGTTGGACGCGGTGGGCGGATGTATTTAACTGGAACGTTGTGGCTGTCTGAGGATACAATATTTTCAAAGATTGTCTTGTATTTGCCACCAAGTTCACGTACCCACTGGATAGAATATCGAACACATTCACAAGCTTCAACTGCATGTTACATTATTAAATTAGCCTTGTGTGCTCCGCAGTGAAAAAACAAAGCTGACGGTTGCTTTTCTTTTATTTTTACCTGACATCCACTGTACGTACCACTCATGTTAGTGGCTCCATCATAAGTTTGTGTTCTTAACCCTAACAGATTGAGTCTAGTCAGTACATCAAGTACAGTCGAGGATATTGTTTCACTAGTTGTATTGGAAACACTGTACAAACCAAAAAATGTCTCATGGAAGTCAAGATTCTCATCTACGTATCGTACACATATTGCTTCCTGTTTGGCACCTGTAACATCTTGAGTACCATCAACCATTAATGCAAAGATTTAACTCTGCTGCACTTCATGTGTTATGTTCCTCAGTATTTGATGGCTGAACATCTCCATTATTTCGTTCTGAGCCTGGGGTGATGTGAATGTGGTTTTCTTTGAAAAGTAGGCCGTCAACTCAGGATTTTCCTCTTCCAGGAGCTTCATTAACTGCAGGAAGTTCCCCTCCGTATCAGTATGTCCACGTAATGCTAAACCTTGACGCAGTAAGAAACATAAACTTCTGAATATTTTGGCTAGATTTCTTTTGCATTTTTCCAGCTGCTTCTTTTTTCCATCATTTTGCTGGACAGTCACTGGAGTTACATCAAGTGAACCTTCTGGAGATATAGCATATCTGTGCTGAGAGGAGGATTGGTGTTCGTTGAATTTCTGTTTTGCCTTTTCCCAGTTGCAAAAACCGGTGAATATGAAGGTATAAACCACTGCCCTCTCCAATTTCAAATGTAAATAGGACTCTATTTCCTGCTTTGGTACAATGAAAGCATATGACATTTTGAGTTTGATTGTCGAAGTGCAGCCATGGGAACTCATCAAACCACTTGCCTTGGAAGTTGATATTTTGAGATTTTGCTTTCTGTCGTGGTATTAGTTGTGCATCTGGATGATATGGCTTTCCACACTTTATCTGTGGAGTGTCAACTTTTTCATTACTGCACAAACTTGTTTCACAACTATCTGGTAGTTCATGATGTGCAATAGTTGCACATGCATTTTTAGACTCATCCTCTGATGAACATGGTGTTTCCTCTGTATGGCAAGTTTCTATTCCTTTTTGCTTGAGGTTGTTGGATTATCTACATTGTCACTTGTAGTACTAGTAACTGACTTGCAGAACTGTCTAATATCGGGAAGTTTCAGACGCTTGCTTGTCATAATTGTAATCTGTTTCCCAGATGACTCAACATGCTAAAATACAGTCTTTATTGAAAAACTCCCACGTACAACGAACGAAGATAGAACAGAATGGAAGTAGGACTGAACTGTACAATGTATTTAAGTCGAACGCGTGAACCTCACAGTGACTACCGAACCGACTGACCGCCTGGGCATCGCTAGGACAATAATGTGTGCTAGTTGCAACACAAGTAATTGCAAGTTTATCGAAAAATACTTAAACAATCACAAATATATTATATTCCTGTTATAATAAATAAATGTTGGTTTTAAGATTTTTAAAAAATTATTTATTGGTAGTTTAGAGGATGGGACAGCTACAATGGGCCAATAGATCCATTGTCCCAAAAGATCATATTATGATATTTGTTTGGTGGTATTGAATGTTTTGGGAACCATAACTCTCAGCTTTGTCCTAAGGAAGTCATATAACTAGTAGGTGGCTTCCATCTTACCACATTGTTCTGAAGTTTTATAAAACTAATGAAACTTCTGCATCCTTTTTTATAAATTATTAATTCAAGTAAAACACACTTAATTTAATTATTAGTTCAAATAAAGTGTACATAATTATTTGTTAGTTCAACTTTAACAAACTCAGGCCTGTTTTTATGTTGAGATAATATTTTAAAGCCACACCTGTTGAAATGATTAAAAATTAAAAAACATATCTTGTGACCCCATATTAAAGTATTTGATACATACCTGTGTAATAAATATTAAAACATACAATGTCTATTTTTCAGCTATGGCTTTAAACATTTCTCAGTGTGAATAAATTACATAACTTAGATTTAATTTATTTTGTGGAATGTAAACAGGAATCTTAACAGAGACTTTCGTGTTTTCATCCAAAAATAAATATTTATCTATAGTGTCTGAATTTTCTGAAGAATCTTGTTCATCATAAAGCCTTGGGGCCCGACACAGCCAGGTGGTTAGAGGGCTCACCGAGCAATCTGGGATTACAGGTTTGAATCCCCATCTCACCAAAATGCCATGTCTTTCAGCCATGGGGGCATTGTAATGTTATTGTTAATACCACTGTTTGTTGATAAAAGATTAGTTGGTGGTGGTTGGTGATGACTAGCTGCCTTCTCTCTAGTTTTACACTGTTATATCAGGAATGGCTAGTGCAGATAGCTCTTGTGTAGGTTTGTGTGAAATTCAAAGCAAACAAACAAACGTAAAGCTTAGAACCTTACGAACACAATCAAACCATTGTTCAGTAACAGGATTCTTTCTTATACATTTACTATGAACTGTCCAAAAGTTATTCTAAGTAACTGAAAATGTGTTATCACAATTAATGTTCAAAGAAACATGATATCTTTATATATATCTATATGCATATCTTTATATGTATCTTACAAAGTGTTTCTTAACTTCTACACTTTATCCAAACATTGAATTCCTAATTAATATTTTTCCAATCTACAACAAATATTCTGTGATAATAGTGGATAAACTATTCATAAACTCTTCATTCTTAATTTTACCACTATTATTATGGGATGTTTGCTGGCTATTGGTAATTTTATCTGTCATGCTATATAATAGAAACCATGCCATCCAAAAACTTTTCTCTCTCGTATTTGTTACCAGAGTTGTAACAGTTACAAACTTATAAACTAAAAATGTGCCAAAGTAATTCTGAACACTTAGTCTCTGTAATTATATGCAATTTTGGTTAGTGAAAGATTTTAATATAAGCAATAAAATGTACATACAGCTGCTGTAAGTAGTGATCTCCTGGATATGAGTTAGTAAGACAGACCTGTGATGCTCTGTTTGGTTTTACAAGCTTCACTTGTTTTGATGAGAATTGTAACAGATAAAAACATTTCTACTTATAAGAGAGTGAGTTAAAACAGTAGGTATAATATTATTTAGGTAAAGCTAGGTTTTAAATACCTGCAATTCTTTCATTTGTATTTTTGTGTGATTTTCCAGTTTATGATTTATATGTTGCAACTTTTATAATTAGGTTTAAGAAGTAGGTATAAGTTAATAATTATGTGCCTGTTTTACATTCCAAATATTTATTATTTTTACATCATGTGTAGAAGTTTATGTAGTCAGATAACCGAGCAGTGTATATGGGTCTTTCTTTCTCACCAGTGTTTAGAGATGTTAAAAGAATTGAATACTTTCTTTTTTCTACACAGTTGTATCTGAACTGGAAAACGTCTTTGTTTTCAGGAATATTGAAATATTTTTTCCAGTAATGGAATTTAAAAATTTTGTATTAGAAACTCGTAACACTAAAGGATGTAGTTCATTCAGTATAATTGCACATGTTTAAAATGTTGTTTTTTTATACAATTTGAATTTTATAAGCAATCAATGAAGTAAGTATGATGTTATTATGTTTTAATGTGGCTATTTTACTGTCTTTTCTCTTTCAGGGCAGTATATGCCACCTCCAGAACAAGAATTAGCTACCAAAGTGCTTCAGATACAATCAAAACGATTTTACTTGGATGTTAAACAGAACAGGAGAGGAAGGTTTATAAAAGTTGCAGAGGTAGTTAGTTTGTGAAACTATTTTACAGTATAGTAACTAAAACAGTTTAACTGAGGTAGGACATAATTAGGTAATAAAACCATTTGTGAGTGTATTAACTAAAGTTTCAAGTGTAAACCATCAATAACTCTGAAGTTGAATTGTTGCTACAATACTGAATACTGTTGTATCCATGTCATGTACCCTAAGTAGAAAAGTAACAATTAACACATGAATTACAATAACTAAGACAACATTCTAGTAGTTAAACTGTTTATTAAGAGTAGAAAGTAAAAAACAATCAGTTTTGTATGAAAAGGAAAAAGAAAATGTTAAAACTCTTCTAGAATATTCATAATACGAGTCAACTGACTTACTAACTCATAATACGAGTCAACTGACTTACTAACTCATAATACGAGTCAACTGACTTACTAACTCATTGTACGAGTCAACTGACTTACTAACTCATTGTACGAGTCAACTGACATACTAACTCATTGTACGAGTCAACTGACATACTAACTCATAGTACGAGTCAACTGACTTACTAACTCATTGTACGAGTCAACTGACTTACTAACTCATTGTACGAGTCAACTGACTTACTAACTCATTGTACGAGTCAACTGACTTACTAACTCATTGTACGAGTCAACTGACTTACTAACTCATTGTACGAGTCAACTGACTTACTAACTCATTGTACGAGTCAACTGACTTACTAACTCATTGTACGAGTCAACTGACTTACTAACTCATTGTACGAGTCAACTGACTTACTAACTCATTGCTTTATTTCCATCATGAATCATGTGGTAAATATTTGTAAATGAGTGTTATAGTTTGAAAAACTGTTTAGAATAAACTGCTGAATAAAGAAATCAAGTATTAGAAGATTAAATAAGATAACAGGTGTTTGTATATATCTCTGTGTTTACTTGTAATGTTTTATTATAATTTTAAAATAAGAAAAATGACACTTAGAAGTAATGTTTTGTTACATGGGGTACAGTGCTTCATTGACCTGTATTGACCACTGTGTAACATCCACTAATCTTTTTTTTTAGTCAGGTCTGTTGGGTTTAATAACGATTCCAGGGTAGATATATCTGGTGTCTCTAAACTTTGATTTTCTCCCATTGTTATGAAGTAGATGTGATACATTAGAAAGCTGCTAACATTGCATGTTTAGGCACATTGCAGATCATTCATTACTTGACATGATGTTATGGTATAAAGGTTAATTCTGGGTCAGTCAAATGCCATCTCCAAGCTATCAATCTGAAGTAAAATATGTTACTAGAAGTGTTGTAACTTACAACAGGATTACTCCAGAAATTTTTATTTTAGTTTTTGCAAACGTTTGCATAATTTTTTTATTTAAAATATTTTACTATAGTTTGTGATGATTCATAAAATTATGCACATTCAGTTGGCCTTTATATCATAATAGTTAACAAAGGCTTCTAATGTGTCTAAACATTTTGTTAATACACTTTTCATATTCTGCACGTACTGCTTAAAAATAGGGACTCACCCTGTATGTGGAGATTATATATCTGTTGTCAGGTATTTAAAACCTGAAATAGGAGAGCTGTCTTCTAGCATTAGCAATAAAACATTTTGTTCAATAAACATCAAGACAAATGTTGTTTAATTTCACAGGTCAACTTTGTAGGTGAATACTGTGAGCTTAAGTGCCCAAACTGATGGACTTCACCCTTTAATTGAAAAATTATAGAACTATCATCAGTGTAGTGGTTTGAATTTCTTGATGTGTTAACATATCTGTTAGTTATAGTAAAGTGTGTGTCTGGGACAAAATACACAGTTGTGTATTTTTATTTCAATCTGTTCCTTATTTCTTGATCAACCAGCACCAAACTTGAAACAGTGACACAAGATGGCGTGAGGAAGGAACTGGACTCCCGATATATTCATGAAAACAGTATTTCTTTCTTTTCATTGTTAACACCTTTATGTTTTTTAATATTTGTTATGTTAAGAAGAAAATAGAAGCACAATTTCCTGTCTTTTGTTACAAATGAGTTTTTATTTCACCTGTCCAATGAATGGATACTCCAAAAAGTAAACAATATTTTTCTTTGAAACATTCATTAATTAGGTGACCAATGAACACTTAATGTTCTCCACAAACATATAATGATATACACAAAAGTATTAGCAAGAAAACTGAAAAGTAATATACATTTTTGGTATTAAAATATTTAAACAAACCATTCATTCAATTCCCTTATTCACCTACATATAAATAATCAATGTGTATAAAATAAACACTTTTGTTTCTACATCAACTCCAGTAGGTTTTGTTAACTTCTCTATATGCTTAAATTTTAAACCCAGTTAGGATATAAGAAAATCAAGTCATGGTAAAATGGTCCAGCAAAGGAAAGACTTCTTGGTTTTCTTTTATTGGTGGAAGACATAGGAATGATTTGTGTTTGGTTTAGGAAGACATTGTTATGTATTTTAAAAACAGCCTCTTGTAACTTTAAAGTGGTTTTGTAGAAGTGTTGGTGCTTTGAACAAACTTGTATGTCTGACAGTAAGTTTTATTACAAGGATAACAATCTTTCTATGGTGGCATTTAATAAACTTCATTATCTTTGAGGTTTCTGTTGTTCCAGAAGGAAACATGTTTTAAACGACTGTAGAGTTTGAAGAATTGTCAGAATATGCAAGTTATTTGAAGTGACTGGTGACAACAAAACAAATTCTGCTTAGTACCAGACCACTTAAAGACAATGTGATTGGATGGTCCTGGCTTTTTGAGTCTGTATGTGAGTTTCTACATTTTTATGACCACATTGTAGTGTGGTTTGGTTTTAGGCTTAGAGCATGATTTTGTAATGTTTTTTACTGTTACAAAATGTATTTATGTTGAGGGTATAACAGTGGGTAAGATTTCATTTATTATAGGTAACATGGCTCTTTGGGTTGTGAAGATTTTAAGGGTGCGTCATTTGATGTAGAAGGTTGTCTTTATAAAGTGGTATTTACATCAAAGATATCTATCACAAGAGAGGAACAATCAGAAGTAACTATAAGTGGGAGTTAATACTGAAGTGACTTTGCACCAGCTGTCCAAGCAAAGTAAATGTTTCCAACTTCCGAACTGATTTTTGGTATTCATAGATAGTTAACTGCTACAACCACTCATGACGTTTACAAGTATGCTGTATGTGTTTTATAAGTATACTGTATGTGTCATCCTTCATTCAGGTCTTGATATTAAGTTACAAAATAAACCTTGTGTGTCGTCCTTCATTCAGGTCTTGATATTAAGTTACAAAATAAACCTTATGTGTCGTCCTTCATTCAGGTCTTGATATTAAGTTACAAAATAAACCTTGTTTACAAATTCTCTACATTTAACAATTGATATAAACGTTATTGATCCTCAAAACTGGTATCACCCAGTAGAGATATTTCAAAAACTCTTCTATTCACGTGTGGAACCAGTGAAGAGATTACATGTCACTTATTTAAATGCAAATAAAAATCCCAACTATGTGGTTTAGTTGTTTCAACTTTATAACGTGAAACTTTAAAGTGTGATGTGCAGTTATTGATGTAGATTTTTAATTCAATGTTTGCATGTTGGAACAGTTTTAATTCAAGTGCAAACAACCGTATCATTGTTCTTTTCTGACATTAATTAACCAGTAATCATGTTATTTTTAGTGTACAGCAGTCGTTAGCTTTGTGAACCAGAGAGTGCAGTTTTTATACCAGTGTGATGAAGATTTCAGAATTGTTTTTCAAAAAGTTTAAATTGTTTGTTTAGGTTGGTCCTGCAGGTAGAAAAAGCCGTCTGTTGTTTGCAATGTCCACAGCTCTAGAACTAAGGGACCATCTGACATCTTTTAGTGAAATCTATGCTTCACTGGGTGAGTAGAGATGAGGCTGTGAAAATAGTGCCCATCATCTCCATAAACTAGTTTATAAAAACATTAATAGTTTAAAGTAATATGATACAGTTACTTGTATTTTGTTTATTTGAAAATGTTGTTTTGTGTTGGAATGAGTAACATAAACTCACACATTCCTTGATGTCATGTATAAATATTTGAAGTAAATAAAGAATTGGTCATGAGAGAAAACTGTCAAAACATGTTTATGTAATTTAATAATAGGCCTCTATTTGTTTGGTGATACTTTAACTTGGAATTCTTAATGAATATTATCAGTTTGATTGATTTTTCAGCCAACATTTAAATTCTTGTTAGTGCTCAACTATTTTGAGTGTTTGGTATATGTAGGTGTTATTGATTATAACAGTTCTATATTTCTAAACCTGTAGATTTGTATCTACTGACATTGTTTACTGATTACAAGAAACCCATTTTCTTATGAATGTACACTATCTTGAGTACTGGAATTCAAAACACTTGGTGTAAACCTGCTGTTCACAGTGTTATTTTAGTTTCTGATGACTTGTTACTGTTGTAAATCAGCTAGTCACGGTGTTAGTTCACTTGTTACTGGAGTAAATCTGCTGGTCACGGTGTTAGTTCACTTGTTACTGGAGTAAATCTGCTGGTCACGGTGTTAGTTCACTTGTTACTGGTGTAAGCCTGCTGGTCACGGTGTTAGTTCACTTTTTACTAGTGTAAATCTGCTGGTCACGGTGTTAGTTCACTTGTTACTGGTGTAAATCTGCTGGTCACAGTGTTGTTTCAGTCCCTGATAACTTGTTACTGGTGTAAATCTGCTGGTCACAGAGTTGTTTCAGTTCCTGATAACTTGTTACTGGTGTAAGCCTGCTGGTCACAGTGTTGTTTTAGTCCCTGATGACTTGTTACTGGTATAAATCTGCTGGTCACAGTGTTGTTTCAGTTCCTGATAACTTGTTACTGGTGTAAATCTGCTGGTCACAGTGTTGTTTCAGTTCCTGATGACTTGTTACTGGTGTAAGCCTGCTGGTCACAGTGTTGTTTCAGTCCCTGATAACTTGTTACTGGTGTAAATCTGCTAGTCACGGTGTTAGTTCCCTTGTTACTGGAGTAAATCTGCTAGTCACAGTGTTGTTTCAGTCCCTGATAACTTGTTACTGGTGTAAATCTGCTGGTCACAGTGTTGTTTCAGTCCCTGATAACTTGTTACTGGTGTAAATCTGCTGGTCACAGTGTTGTTTCAGTCCCTGATGGTTTGTTACTGGAGTAAATCTGCTTGTCACAGTGTTGTTTCAGTCCCTGATGGGTTTGTTTACTGGGTAAATCTGCTTGTCACAGTGTTGTTTCAGTCCCTGATGGTTTGTTACTGGGTAAATCTGCTGGTAAATCTTGGTCACAGTGTTGTTTCAGTCCCTGATGGTTTGTTACTGGAGTAAATCTGCTTGTCACAGTGTTGTTTCAGTCCCTGATGGTTTGTTACTGGAGTAAATCTGCTGGTCACAGTGTTGTTTCAGTCCCTGATGGTTTGTTACTGGAGTAAATCTGCTGGTCACAGTGTTGTTTCAGTCCCTGATGGCTTGTTACTGGAGTAAATCTGCTGGTCACAGTGTTGTTTCAGTCCCTGATGGCTTGTTACTGGGTAAATCTGCTGGTCACAGTGTTGTTTCAGTCCCTGATGGCTTGTTGTTTCATTAGCAATGTCTAACAGGAAGACCATTGAATATTTAAAATAAACCATTATTTTCAATTGAATACAAATTAGAAACAAAAATGGAAGTATGTTACTTATACTTTTATATATCGTTTTAGTGCCACTAAAGGTTGTGTGGTACATTCTTAATGTTCTTACTGCAAAAATACAGTTTTCTTTATTATTTTATAAAATCAATGGTTAATGTTGTGCTAGGTGTAAAAAAAGAAGGAGATATTAGCTTGGGCCAATCATTAAGAACCTGTTGAAATATTTCACCAATTCTGTGTAAACAACATGACTGACACTTGTCTTTGTTTCTAACACTTGTTTTTGTTTTCTTTTTTATACAGTTATTGGTTTCAGTAGCATTTCCATCATCCTTATAACATCTTGAATACAACCCATCATTCTTGTACATTTATAGAAATGTTTGAAAACTAAATTGTTAAGAACTACTTTACTCTTCTGTCATTAGTTAATCACTCTTATAACATAGACATTTTACAAATACAGAACAACCTCTTTCTGAACCTTCACGATCTACTTTGTTCATATATGTTGGTGTATTCACCATCTGGTTATTCTTTTATAAACATTTCAGTTTTTACATTTATCCAGCGTGTTATTACAGAAGTAGCTGGAATTGTCAGTCACACAACTAGGTACAGATAGTGAAAACCTGTGATTATTAGAAGCATCATCAGTTGTTTGTTAGTTTTTACATATTTCTCTTGAATAAGGTTTGATATTGTTGTATATGTATAGTCGTGTATATGTACATACACACTTTAGCTACACTGACACCCTGTATTACAACAGAGTGAGCAAATTTCTTGTTTTTTATTAAAACACCAACATGGATCCTACATTAAAGACATGAATAGAACTTAGCATCACATTTTTAAAATCACTAAACCTTAGCAAGAAATATATATAGTAAATACAAGGTTTGTACATTTATGAGATTTAGTTTTATTGTAGCAAGTCTCAAATAACACTAGTCAGGTATGTTTGGGGTATAACTTGGAGATTAATTATTAGGTGACAATGTCAGGATTACATACCTCCCTGTTAATAAAATATATAAATAACTGAAATCTGTAAGATTACATATTTTATCTAATCTCTTGAACATAGTTTATATAATTCTGATGAGTGTGGATGTTTCTGGAGAGTCATCCGTAGGTTTTATCTAGAAGTTGACCAGTGTTCTCATAACATGTTTGTAATCATTTCATTAACGTTATAGGTTTGTGTGTCAGATAGTTTCCTATATTCCATATACACTTCCAGGATGTAAATTTATAATAAAAGTGGGTTTATAACATGACATTTAATGTTAAATTAACTACATTTAAACAAGGCCAAAATTTTCTGCATACACTACTTTATGATACACAAAATAGTTTTGAAGCATAGTTGAGGCTAGTTCACCTAAAACTAAAAAAAACAAACAAATATCAGTTAATGTTCCATTTTACATTAGTTCAACTGCTGTCAGTACAGAATTGCACAGCATATTTGTTAATAGATAGTGGTTAATTATTTTAATTATTAGTGTAAAATAAAACTAGATGTGCACTCACATTGGAATTTATATCTTTCAAACACATAGTGTTATATTATAAACCTTGTCCTCATTAAAAATATAATTTCAACTTAATAATAGAGTGAAACACTGACATCCCTTCAACTGTTTGTAAATTAGCCACCTGTGGTACTTTACAGATTTCAAAAACTTGGAGAATGTGATGACATATATGTACACTTATAATCTCAGGCAGAAACAGCTGATGGCCATGTGTTATAATAACTCTCTAGAATCAAAGAATACAAAATTAGATTTCATAGATGACAGTATTTAACTGAAAGTGAACATTTATTTTGTTACTTAGTATTCTTTAACTTTCACTGATTTCATGTACAAACAAAAAATGCAGTTTGTTTATTAAGATTACTAACCAGTGGAACATCAAATTATGACTATTTGCTCGTCTTGCAGCGTTAAATATAATATTCTTTAATGATGGCAGTATTCACTTGATGTTTTCTGTGCTTACATATAAACGTTTCCAAAATGTATAAATATTAATTTATCTGTATGGATGTACACTTGTTCTATCAGTTTTAACTAAGCTACATGAAATATTATGATTTATGCTTTGTTAAATGAGTAATCTTTACTAAGTCATTTAACCAGTTCCTCTCTTACTGCTGGTAAGTATTGGATTTGTTCTACTGTTTAAATAGAACTATTGAATGATATAGAAAGAAGTCCTCCCGAACGACTGATTTGTAAACTGTTTCTGTTATAAACTACTAATGGCTGTTCTCAAGAAATCTGTATTATTTCTTTCATACAATCACTAAAATTAATTTGAATTATGAGATAGTAACTAAAATTATATTTGTTTTGACAAAATAAAATGTAATACTCTGTGATAAGAAATCCTTCAAAAGTTGGTCCTTTTTAAAATGCTTGGGGAAAAGAGATCATGTTTTTTGTGTTAAATTGATTTCTTGAATCTGTGTTTTTCTAACGTTATAAAATCATATTCAAAATATATCATAGCCCTAACTATACAACAGTTACACTAGTCTTACCCTTTCACTGTTTGCAGTGTACCACTGGAAACATCTAATGTACAGAACATTAATTCTGAGTTATCCATTCTGAACTGATTTCACTTCAAAGATGTTTATAACATAAGGTTTATAAACTGTACCAAAAATGAAAATGTTTTCCTTTATTAATATTATAAATGATAGTTTATAATTTTGTCTAGAACCTTGCTTTAGAGAAATTATTTTACTATATTTTAATGGCATCAGGTCCACCTAATCCAGATAACTTACCAGAAGATGGAAAGTTGAAAAGTGAAGTGATGATAAAGGAGAACAGAAGGTATTATCTTGACCTCAAAGAAAATTCCAGAGGAAGGTTTTTAAGAGTAAGCATTAACAAAATGTCTTAGTTTTAAATTTAATTAAACAAAATGTCTTAGTTTTAAATTTAATTGAACAAAATGTCTTAGTTTTCTCTCCCTCCAGAAAACTCTGAATGCAGAATTGTCTCAGCTTTACTCAGAATAATGTTGGATTATTACAGAAATCTAGTTTCTCTTTCTCATAAGTCATCCTAATTTCATAACATAAGTAAGTGATGAATATGATACTGAGAGTGAAAAAAAATTTAATCTTAGTAACTTATGATTACAACATAATCCATCTTCAGTTGTTGTCAGCACAAACCATTTTGTTTGAATTCTTGTGGAAGCCAAAATCTGCCACCATATAATTAAAAGAGATCAGTTATTGATAAAATGAAATAAATTTTGTTCATGGGAGTTTATCTTAGAGGATGTGATTGTTCATGGGAGTTTATCTTAGAGGATGTGATTGTTCATGGGAGTTTATCTTAGAGGATGTGATTGTTCATGGGAGTTTATCTTAGAGGATGTGATATTCTTTTTAACTCTTGTATCGGATCAACATCTGTTTATGCCAAGATTTTTTGTATGTAGACCGTAGGTGTCTGTGACTTGTTGGCAATGAATTCTAACAATAAACAGACAGCATATGCTCCACTTGTTTTAAAGTAATATATTCAATACAAGTTAAATGTACATACAAAAATTCTTTACTCTGTGGAAATCACAGTTGTATATCAAACTATAAATAATTCTATTTTCTTGTCAAAAATCTATTTAGTCTGATTAAATTACTTTAGAATGTAATTGATGAAATTAATTATTTTTATCTATTTTTATCAATGAATTGATACTACTTACATTTCCCTGTGTGTTACCACAATTATATCTTGAACTTTAATTACTTTTTTCCTCTTTGTAAAAGTCCACACAGATGGGTTCATTTACTTTAGAACACCCTTTGAAAAGACAAAATATTTTCCTTATTTTTACTACACTGTGAAACTCACTTTAAAATATCACCTGTTACAGCTAATCAGTGATATGCCAGCTAACTTCAAGTTTTCTTTCTATAACTAATTTTCTAACTGAACTGCACCTTTTTCTTCACTTTTCATTACTTAACTTGACTTGCACTTGTTTTGCCACCTATATTTATAAGTTGTCCATCTGAGGCCCCGAAGTTTGTCTACACTACATGAGAAGAACTGTAAGATAATGAGACTTGAGTAACATGAGATACAACAGTATTAACACAGCCTAGCCAAGGATGTGTTGAAAACTAAACAATAATTAAATATTAAGTCACAAAATAAACTAAATACTGACACCTACACTAAATAGTCTTGTATATCTAACAGATCTTTCACTTTAATAATGATCTGTCTTCATTTTAACTTAACTTTTCAAACTGAGATGTTTATTTAAATGTGACAAATAATTCTTATACTCCTCATTTTAATTAATTTCTCAGCCTCCTGTATCTGACAATAATTAAAACTATATACTTGTTCCACAGATAACTAAGTAACTAATATATATGTAAAGACAGCTCGTTTGGGTTGAGAAAATATTTTACATAGAGGAGCAAACAATGTTTCGACTTCTTCGGTTATCATCAAGTTTACAAAGAAAGAAAGAGGTAACTGACCAGAAGCTGACCACATAAAAAAACTCAAAATTAAAGAAGCCTTACTTGTACAAAAGCTTAGGCCCAAAATAAACCAATACAAAGGAACACCTTTATACCTATATTAAAAATGATATAATAAAATAAATAATATAATTTATATATTCAAACATCTAAGCATGTCCTCTACATTTCAACACTCAGTTACACAACCCTTTCAAACATGTGGTCAGTTTCCAGTCAGTTACCTCTTTCTTTCTTTGTGAACCTGACGATGACCAAAGGTTGAAACATTGTTTGCTCCTCTACGTAAAATATTTTCTCAACCCAAACGAGCATTTTACATACATAGAATTT